>NW_025919641.1:0-9322 GCF_907164915.1 Impatiens glandulifera | reverse complement strand
GCAAAGGAAAAGAAAAGATAACCTTCTCCGACCCACCTCAGCACACAGAAGATGAGGAGTGGGCTTCTGAGAGAACAGACACCGAAAAGACGGAGGATGATAGAATGACCAATGACGTCGATCATTCGGCTCGGAGTCCAAATGATGTCGAACCAAACACCAACCCTGAGACCACCAAGGATAGAGAAGAGGGTGGTGGAGAAGAAGTTGATAAAGAAGCCGATGATGAAGGCTACAACATGGAGAGGGAGGAGGCCGAAGAAGCAGAAGCCGATAGATTAGCCCAGAAAATCCTTCAGGGCGTCAACAAACGAGCAGAAGACGTTGAAGAGCTATACTTGGAGTGGCATGAGCACCGGTTCGGTACAACATATAGAGAAATCTTACCAGGCTACACGGAAAAGCAATGCATCGACAGATTGGAGGAAGTAGAGGACCTGATGATGAGCCTCATAAATCCAACACAATTCAAGAGGTACAAAGCCGAACCTGTCTCCTGTTACCGAGGATCCAACTTCGGAAATTAAGAAAGCGCATCCGGAGAATTAAGGAAGAGCTCAACAAGACGGGATCGGTGGACACCGTAGCGCCGCGGGTGTTAACAAGGCTTGAAAAAGGCAAAAGGGAAATAATTCAAGAAATTGAGCGGCTGGAAACGATATGCAGCCGAATGCAAATACCGGTCTATACTGCCCCCGTAATCGACAAGTTTCCAGTTAACTGTCCAACACCCCCAATGGAGGATACGGCACCGATCTTGGAGGATACGGCACCGATCTTGGAGGATGCGGCACCGATCTTGGATATTGCGGCACCATTAGAACTTCCAAAAGAGAATGCGGAACCGATAGAATCCAATGACAGAGCCGATCCAAATCCCACCGAGCAATCACCTCCCCCACCACCGGAAGTCACCGCTTCAGACCTTCCTAAAGAATGGGCTGCTAAAGAATGGGTTGAGGACCGACTTCAACAGCTTGAAGCATCCATATCGGAACGGATCGATGACCGCATACAAGAACACAACGTGTCCAAGCTTCAACCATTCAAGGATAGATCCGACAGAATAGTTGATTCGGCCCTGAAGTTCACCGACGTGACAAAGCTGCTTCTGGAAAAACATCAAGAACGACTCTCAGAACTCGGCAACGGTGTGTGGGAAGAGGCCGGTGAGCGCGATAAATGGGCTCAGCGAACCGCAACTCTGGAGGATGTGACCTCCGATCTAAAGAAAGACTTCGAACGGGTCGACACGACACTTAACCTGGTCTCCGAACTTGAGAAGACAAACAAGAGTCTCGTGGCCGAAGTGAAGGCGCTCTCCGAACAAATGGCCGAAATTTTAAGGGCTAAGGTGGACGCGGAGGCCGCGGCTATAGCGGTTGATGCTCAAGTGGCTAAGAGGGTCCAGGATGCGCTGGACGCCGAAGTTAGCAAAGATAAAGAGGAACCGCGCCCAACTCAACTGACCGAAGCGGAAGTGGAAGCCGCACGACTTAAAAATGCTGATGCCATATTCCCAGGGTTTGCTGAGAAAGTAGCCACCCGAGCTGCGGAGGATGCCGCACGATTGGAAAGGCAAAAACGGAAGCTGGACGAATTCTCCGAAGTAAACAAGAAGAAGAAGGCGGCCGCCTCCGTTTCAGCACCGAAAAAGAGACAGAGGGAGGCCCCTAAGAAAGTTCAGATAGCCAAGATGCTCAAAGAGGTCTCTGAACCGGTCATTACGGGCACATCGCAGCAAGCCGACCAAGTCGAGGACGAAGTCGAAAAACAACTGCGGTCCCAGTCTAAAAGGCGACGATCTTCCGAACCGACCGGGCAACAGCAACCGAAGAAAAAGAAGAGCGTCTATGATTTCACGGACTCTGAATAGGGACTATCCTTCTTTTCTTATTGGCCTTAGTATTTTTATATATTTTGTCTTTTCCGGTCATCTATATATAAATATATAAAGTTATTTTTGAATCCGGCCTTATTTTGCATTACTACTTAGTTTTGATAATTTTAAATAAAATAATCAAAAAAGGAGAAATTGTTAGATAAAAGATAAAGACTCTTCCAAAACCTTTCTCAAAATTTTCTCTCAAAATTTTTCGAAAAATTCTCTAAGTCTTTTTCAAAAACCGGACAAACAAAAACAACCGGCCTACGGTTGCAAACTTACATGATTTTGATAATTTTAAATAAAATAATCAAAAAGGGAGAAATTGTTAGATAAAATCAGACCGGTTCAAATAAACCTAACTTAAATAAACTTCCCATGCAGGAACAAGGAACCGGACCGGATGAACAAGAGAACCGACTAAAGAAAACCAACCGGTCAAAGCTACCAAACCGATCAAGAGTATTCGGAACGTGACCGCACAAAGAAAGGATCGGTCAAAACTCAAAACCGGAATCATCAAACAGTCGATCATCCACAAGACAAGAATAACCGGAAGAAGTCCGGTTACATCACTACCAAAAGACATTCGGCCAAGTCAAATGACCGACCAGTACAAGAAGATAATTCGGGTATCTGTTGAGAATGATACCAAAGGAGCAGACTGAATACTTCCATATCCATGCAAGTCTGAGGAAAGATTGTAGGCTGCAGAAAACAGTACTGCCGGATCCTTCTACTTCGGGATAAGCCAGAAAGGAAATCTTCCAAGTACAGATAACTGTCCAAATAGACAGTGCCTATATCAAGTAAAAGACAAACCCGGCAGGTTTGTCTTACACACCGGATGAACAGACCGCCAGCTCTGAGACATAATACCAGGTCTGAGATTGACCATCAGGTCTGAGGAAACGACCGCAGGTCTGAACCTCTGAAACACTGAATCACTGCACTTCTGATCAGCCAATCAGATTCAAGGCAGTGAAATATGACCGTTGGCATATTTCACCTATAAAAGGGGTAGCTGAAGAAGAGTAAATGCAGTGACTTAAGCGGGACATTAAGAGACAACAGTGTGATATTAAGAGCATTTACTACAAGTGATAAGAGTGTGCTGTTCTAGAAAGCCTAAGTGTTGAAAGTTAAAGTGTGTTTTACAATTTCGGTGTAAATTGTAAGTGTTATCGAGCAGGAAATAAGTCTCGATCGGCCTGTATTTGTATTCCTTAGTGAATATCTTTCTCGCGGTTTCGAGAGGAAGGGGTGACGTAGGAGTTTTATCTCCGAACATCCATAAAATCTGTCTTGCTATTTACTTTCTGCCGGCTTCATTATCTAACCGATTAACTTAACCACACCGCTCCAAACCGACTCTATATTAACCATACCGAATATCCAGATTACCGAAACCGACCCACCATTTCCAAATCTTCATCATCCAAAACCGACTGTGCCTATCATACAAGCGTGCCGCTTCAACCTGAAAGCAAACCTCTTCCGCGCTTGAACCTAGTTCAAGGGTTTGTGACAGGTTGTGTAGTATTGAAACCCCGGTGTTAATCTCTAATCGGATTAACCACCACCCTACGAGTGAGAACCGCTAACCGGTCCAACCCCCGGTCCACCAGCGGCGATCTAGATCCTAACAGAAATGATTTTAACCATTTTCTCAAAAAAATAAAATCATATATAATGCCATTTGTATTCATTTTATATACAACTTCCCAAATATCTACATGAATAAAGAGAGTAAAGTAACAAAAAGACAAATGAAATAAATATTAATGAACAAATATTACCTGTATTTTACTTGGATTCAAACATAATAGTCATAGATAAATCAAGTAAACAATAAGGTTTCTAGTTATTAATGGATTGTTTATAACGGTAGATCTAGTTTCTGAATCATAGAAAAATATAAAGGAAACAAAGAGAATTAATACCTAATTTCAGCAATTCATCGTATCACTTGTGAAACAATCGAAAATAGATCTGAAAAAAACATGACTACTCACTTTTTATCATTGTTTGTGAGTGTGTCGTTCGAAAAAATAAAAAATACCACTCATATGTTATTTCTTGTCCCCGTGTTTCATCCGAAGGTGAATAAGGCACCTATCTACTATCAAGTCTGGAGTCACAAGTGAATGTGAGGCGTGTGGCTAGTGATGGAGGAGAGAGATTTATCCAGATTTGATCCACAAATTTCCTTTTTTCCTTCCACTTTTAGAGAGATTAACCTATCTTCTCTTCTATTTTCTTTTTTTATCCACAAATTTGATCTCAAAAAACTTTGCAGCTCTGGATCGGGAAAATCAAATATTAGCCAAAAAGGAAAGCACGGATTATGCAAGACTAAAGTCTTAGGCCCCATTTGAAAATGTGATCTCTTTTTTTCCAAAAAAAAAAGAACAAAATAATTTAAAAAATAAATTTTTTATTTTAAGTTTGTTTGATTTATAATATTTTTATTTAATAAGTTCAAATTTTACTTATAAATAGGGTATAAAAATAAGGTGTCTACTATATTGAACTGAAAATATAAATAATAATAATTATTATATAAAAAACATATTATCTTTTATAACACAGATACAAGACAGAAAAAAAATGACGGTGTCTTGACCATCATGAGGAGCCCTTGAATGAGAAAATCCGAGCATATTGGTAAGGCAGACGTTTCAATCCATACGATTCATGAACCTGTGTAGAACTCAGATTTTACCGTCAAAACAATCAATATCAAATTATATCAAGAATGTAATTTATAAAAATAACATATCACAACTTAACACAACACTTAAATATAACCGTTTTTTATTTAGTATATAATTTAAAAAAATATATTTTTATTATATATATATATTTAAATTTATTTATTATAAAATTTTTAAAATATAATTTTAGTAGTGTAACATATTAAGAATAATAATAAATGAATTATAATAAAAATGAAAATTATGAATATATTGAAATTATACTCACACCACACAATATATAAATAACTATTAAGTAAAACTTATGTTATTATATATAGTAATCTTATTATAAAAATTTATAAAATTTTAATTATATAAATAAATTTTATTATATTATAAAATTAAGTCAAATAATATTTTTGTCCATAATAAAAAAACATAAATATGTGGAAATAAAAGTTGTATGTGACTACTTAAAATAATGGAATAATGAATTGTTAATGAAAGTATTTTAATTTTGTTTTGTAATTAATTAATAAATTAAAAATAAATGTAATAGTAACAATAATATGATGATTTACGTTAAAAAAATTATAATAATTTATTCTATTTATTCTTAATTATTGACATTAAATATAGTACTAAAATAATATTAATCTAATAAAAATATTGTTTTAATAAATATTAGTGACTAATTAAAGAGGTAAATTAATGTTTGGAAAGTTATTTCTTAACATTTTCTTTTATTATCCTTAATAGTTATTTAATATAATACATTTTTTGAACATTTTAAACAAAAAATTTAAATTTATCTTTCTAAAATCTTAAAATTTTTATTTTTGTTTTGGTTAAGATAATTTACATTTATTTAATATTAAATATTGAGTTGATAATTTAATTTCATCATAAGTAAAAAAGAATAATGAGACATTTAAATAAACATATTAAAAATAATAAAAATTATTTAGATAAGAAAGAAAGTCATAGCCAGTTGAAGATATGCTTAATAACCTCGACACCAGAAGAGAAAGAGATGATGTTTGCCCGATAATCGATTATATATGTGAAAGAACACTAGGTAAATTATATGATAATATTTTTCAAAATTAAATAAAAATTTAATATCAATTTTATACCAAAATTTATAATAACTTTGATTAATTATCCAAAATTTTAAATATTTTTATATGCATCATGCTAATATTTTATAATTAAACATCTAATAAGACACAATATCACAAACAATCACATAGTAGGTTAGTGACACATTTATTTATAATAATGCAGTCATGCTTATTTTAGATTAACCCAACAACTTTTTAAACATATTTTTAAAAAATGAATTATAAAAAAATGAAAATTATGAATATTTTAAATAAAATATATGTTATTATATATATTAATCTTATTATTATAATTATTTAAATTTGAATTATATAAATATATTTTATTATATTATATAATAAGGTCAAATAATATTTTTTCCATATTAAGAAAACATAAATATGTGTGTAGTGCAGTGTGTTTACTTAAAATAATAGATAATTGTTTTAATTTTTTAAATTAATAAATTAAAATTTAACAATGAATTGAAGAATTCAGACAATGAATAATGTATTGTTAAATGAAAATATTTTAATTTTACTTGGTAATTAATTAAAAAAAATAAAAATGACAATTAACCGTAATAGTAATGTGATGCTTTGAGTTTTAAAATATTAATAATTTATTCGATTTATTCTTAAAATAAATATAGTAATAAAATAATATTAATCTAATAAATATTTTTTTTTAAATATTAATGATTGATTGAAGTTGTAACTAGTTGTTTAATAAATTATTTCTTAACATTTTTTTTATTATCCTTTGATAGTCATTTCTTACCATTATTTTTCTAACATTATAAACAAAAATTTCTAAATTATTTTTCTAAAATCTTAAGAAAATTTATTTTGGTTTGGGTTATCATAATTTAAATTTATTCTAATTTTAAACATTAAAAGAATAATTTAATTTCATTATAAGTATGGAAAAATAATGAGACATATACATAAACATATTAAAAATAATAAAAAATAATTTAGATAAGAAGGATAGTCATAAACATAAGAAGAGATGTTGGAAATATATTTAATAAACTCAACACCATAAGAGAAAGAGATGATGTAGACATGCTTAATAACATTGACGTCTTCGCCCATTAATTGATTATAAATGTGAAAGGACATTATGTAAATTATATATTAATTTTCAATAAAATTAAATAATAAAATAATTTCGATTTTATACCTTATTTAAAAAAAATGTTATTCATAATCCGAAATTTTAAATATATTTATATGCATCATACTAATATTTTACAATTAAGCATCTAATAAAACACAATATCACCTATCACATACTAGGTTATTAACACATTTATTTAGAATAAGGCACGTCGTGCTTATTTTATATCAATACAACCACTTTTGAAACATATTTTTAAATAAATGAATTATAAAAAAATAAGAATTATGAATATTTTAAATAACATTTATGTTATTATAAATATTAATCTTATTATAATAATTATTTAAATTTGAATTATATAAATAAATTTCATTATATTATAAAATAAAGTCAATTAATATTTTTGTCCATATTAACCAAACATAAATATGTGTCCAATAAAAGTCGGTTGCCTACTTAAAATAATGTATAATATTTTTTAAATTTTCAAATTTAATAAATTATACCTTAAAAATGAATTGGAGAATTCAAGAAAATGAATAATGTATTGTTAAATGACAAGTAAGAGTAATGTGATGAATAATGTTTTTATAAATGACAAGTAAGTTTTAAAATATTAATTATTTATTCGATTTATTCTTAATTAAATACATTAAATATAGTAATAAAAAATATTAATCTAATAAATATTTTTTTTAAATATTAGTGACAAGTTGTTTGGGAAGTTATTACTTTACATTTTTTTTTATTATCCTGGATAGTCATTTCGTACCATTAATTTTCTAACATTATAAACAAATATTTTAAACAAAAAATTTTAATTTATTTTTCTAAAATTTTAAGAAAATTTATTTTGGTTTGAGTTATGATAAATTACCTTTATTCTAATTTTAAACATTAAAAAGATAATTTAATTTCATTAGAGATAAGGAAGAATAATGAGACATATAAATAAACGTATTAAAAGTAATAAAATAATTTAGATATGAAAAATTTTCATAGACATAAGAGGAAGAGATGTTAACGATATATTTAATAACCTCGACACTAGAAGTGGAAGAGATGATGTGGACATGCTTAATAACATTGACGTCTTTGCCTGATAATCAATTATAAATGTTAAAGGACACTATGTAAATTATATATTAATTTTTAATAAAATTAAATAAAAAATAATATCGATTTTATACTATATTTTAAAATAGCTGTTATTTATAATTCAAAATTTTAAATATTTTTATATGCATCATAGTAATATTTTGTAATTAATCATCTAATATGACACAATATCATCTACCATAGTAGGTTATTGACACATTTATAATAAGGCAAGTAATGCTTATTTTATATCAACACAATCACTTTTTACTCAAATTTTTAAATAAATGAATTATAAAAAATGAAAATTATGCATATTTTAAATGAAATTTATGTTATTAAATATATTAATCCTATTATAGTCATTATTTAAATTTGAATTATATAAATATATTTCATTATATTATAAAATAAAGTCAAATAATATTTTTTTCCAAATTAAGAAAATATAAATATGTGTCCAATAAAATTTTTGCGTGCCTACATAAAATGATAGATAATTTTTTTTTTAAAAAAATTTAATAAATAGTAACCTAATAATGAATTAGAGAATTCAGGACAATGAATAATGTATTGTTAAAATAAAAATATTTTAATTTTATTTGGTAATTAATTAACAAAATAAAGATGACAAGTAACATTAATGTGATGATTTAAGTTTAAAATATATTAATAATTTATTCGATTTATTCTTTATTAATGACATTAAATATAGTAATAAAATAATATTAATTTAATAAATATTTTTTTTTTATAAATATTAGTGACTGATTGAAGTTGTAACTAGTTGTCTAGGGAGTTATTTCTTTATATTTTTTTATTATTTTGGATTGTCATTTTTTATCATTAATTTTTTAACATTATAAACTAAAATTTTAAACTTATTTTTCTAAAATATTAAGAAAATTTATTTTGTTTTGGGTTATGAATATTTACATTTATTTTAATTTTAAACCTAGAAAGGATAATTTAATTTCATTATAAGTAAGGAAAAACAATGAGATATATACATAAACATATTACAAATAAGAAAAATAATTTAGATAAGAAAAATAATAAGACATATACATATACATAAATATATACATAAACATAAGAGAAAGTGATGTTGGCAAAATGTTTAATAACCTCGACACCATAAGAGGAAGAGATGATGTAGACATGCTTAATAACTTTAATGTCTTCTCCCGATAATCGATTATATATGTAAAAATTATATGATAATTTTTTGAAAATAATTAAACAAAAAATAATAATAATTTTATACCCAACTTTAAAATAACTATTATTTATAATCAAAAATTTTAAATATTTTTATATGCATCATAATATTATTTTATAATTAAGAATCTAATAAGACAAAATATCACCTACAATAACATAGTAGGTTATTGACATATTTATAATCAGA
>NW_025919640.1:0-25347 GCF_907164915.1 Impatiens glandulifera | reverse complement strand
TAAAGTTAATCGTTTTGAAATTCAAGTGATTTAGCCGTTTATGCCAAAGCTAGTTTGGGTCATTTCCGGCTATCATACACACAGGTTTTTCGAAATCAGTTTTCAAATTTACTTTGTAAATGTTTCCTATCTGGTTACCGGTTAGCAAAGTGTCATTATTTTGATTTTTGACCAAGCATTAGTTTTTATGAAATTCAACTTTGTAGCCCACATCACACATTTGGCTTATGCTTAACAGGTTAAAGCTTAGTTTTTCTACCAATAGTACATTATTTATGGATAATTCACCATGGACAATCTTACCCTTGCCCACGGTTTTACCTTTTGAGTTATCCCTAAATGTGATAAATGCTCCGGTTTCGTACTTGATGTCGGTCAATAGCTCCTTGTTTCCGGTCATATGCCTTGAGCATCCACTGTCCAAGTACCATTCTGAATTCTTTAACCGGTTGCTCCTCCTAACCTGCAACAAACAATTATTTACACCTTTTTGGTACCCACATTTAGTTGGGTCCATGGTTGATTAGTCCCTTTGGGATCCAGACTTGAATGAGTCGGATCACTTTCCCGTTTATTGTTTTGATAATATTTGGCTTGACTTCTTGACCGTTGTTCAAGAATGCCTTATGTGGTGATGGGCTTCTTTGATGTCGAGTTTTATTTGTTTTACTTGGTTTCCGGTTGGCTTTCCTTCTCTCAGGATGAAGCCATTTTTCAGATTCGTTAGGACCTACATATTTCAGCGTTTCTTCCGGTTTTAGGTCATTTTCGGTTTGTGAACTTTTGACAAATTTTATAAATGGAAGATTATTTTTCGTTAGTTTCATCCCGTTGGATTGTTTTGTTTCATTTTGTTTACTTGGTTCATAGCCGATACCATATCTACACTTAGGATGTCTTTTATAGTTACACATTTGCTTCACTGCTTGACGTGATCTCTCCCACGCGGCCGTGACATACATTGCTCGTTCATCAGTTTCAGTTACCGATTGAACTGTCTCCTCATTATCTGAGAATAGTTCATCCGATTCATACGTTTCGATTTCACATGTTTTATCATATTCATTATTTATTTGTTCGGTTTTAGGTTCTACAGGGGTTGGTATATACGCAGATATATTTCTGAACTCGGCAACCATTTGGTTGAGTGCAGAAACTAGATCTTCTTTAGTAAACTCATCAGAAGAGAAATCAAATACCTCTTCGTCGTTTGCCATGAAGCAGGTTACTTTCTCCTCACCATCTTCATTATCGGAGTATGCCCACTCGCTTCCACCGTCAGATGCAATGAGTGCTTTTTGAATCTCCTTTCCTTCATCAGCATGTTGATCATCTCCTCTTCGGTAGTCATTTCGTTGGTTATTGTTGTTTCCCCGATAATTGTTTCCTTGATAGTTGTTTCCCTGATACCGGTTGCCTTGATAGTTATTCCCTTGATAATTATTTCCTTGATAATTTCCTTCCGGTTTTCTATCGTCTCTTCTTGGTTTTCTACATTCTGACCTGAAATGTCCAAAACCATCACAGTTATAACATCTCTTGTTTGATTTATCTACATAGTTATAATTAAAATCATTATTAGATGGTGGCTGGCTCTTCTTCATGAATTTCCCGAATTTCTGGGCTAGCATTGCCATCACATCGTCGGTAATTTGATCGGTGTTTTTGACTGGAGCCGGTGCGGTTGATACTGGAGCCGCCGGTTCCACCGATGTGACCAAAGCTCTTGTTGCGGTTGATGTGGATGCTTCATCTTCGATCCGAGACTTGATCTCGAATTCGTAGGCTTTCAGGTCCTCAAACACATCATGCAACTTCATCTGCCCAAGGGTACTTGATTCCCTCATCACCATGGTCTTGATATCCCACGTGCTTGGCAAAGATCTTAGAGCTTTGATGATCACTTCTCGGTTGTCATACTTCTTTCCGAGTGTTTGAAGCTCGTTTACTACGCTGGTGAACCGGTTGCTGAATTCCTTCATATTTTCTCCCGGTTTCATCCTTATGTTTTCATACTTCTGCGTTGCCACCAAGATTTTGTTCTCCTTGGTTCTTTCGTTTCCCTCGTGGATCTGAATAATCGTTTCCCAGGCTTCCTTTGCATTTTCGCACTCTGATATTTTGTTCAAAGTGTTGTTATCTATAGCTTTATAGATATGCCTCATGAAATGGTTGTCCAGGTTGCTTCTTCTCCGATCTTCACTCGTCCATTGGCTTTCCTCCTTGTTGATCTTGATCGGTCCCTCTTTCAGGACTCGGCTCATCTCATCATCTAACGTAATCAGATGTAGATACATCTGTTTCTTCCAACTGTTAAACGCTTCGCTGTTTAGCATTGGCGGCTTGTCGCTGTGGGTCATGCTTCCCATCTTTTTAGGTTGCTTGAGTGCTAAGAACCTCGCTCTGATACCACTTGTTAGGATCGGGGACGCCCTTGGAGGACCGGGGTGTTTTTCCGGTTTCAGTAAGGGTGGCCACTTACAACACACAACTCTTTTGGTGATAGTCCGGTTAGAGACTAAAACCTTTCTCAGCACTGCACAACCTGTCACAGACTCTTGAACCGGGTTCAAGGGAGGAAATGTCTGTTTCAGGTTGAAGCAACGTTTGCGACTTTAGATGATGTTTTAGGAGGAGTCGGTTTTATGGATATGAGTGACCGGTTTTAGGAGTATGATTAGTTTGAGGTTAGGCTGAATAATAAAAGCAAGGGAAAGAACACGAGACAAGGATTTGTTTATGGATGTTCGGAGCAAACCCTCCTACGTCACCCCTTCTTCTCAGGTTATGAGAAGGATCTCCACTAACTCTTTAGAGTTACAATTACACTTCCGGTCGAGCCCAACTTCGCTACTCGCCGGTTACACCAAACTCACACTTTTGATGTAATACAACAACACTACACAATAACACACAAAGAACTTCCGGTTTTAGGCACACCGGTTTTGGAATGCAGGACTTTATCTCTCTAGAATTTATTGCTTTATGACTTTCAGAATTTATGATGCTCACAACTACAACTGCCGAACTGCATTGAATGAAGACGTTTGATCTTCCTTTTATAGCTGAAAGTAGCCAACGGTTACTTTCTTCTCTCTCTTGCGGATTGGTCGATCATTAGCACGCCTGTTTGCAGAAAGATTGCTTGCACGCTTCAACTTTCTCAACACCTGGCATTCATGCAGGTGACTCTGAGCATAGGATGACATAGCCGGTTTTCAGATTGAGACACGTGTTGAACATCCGCCTCCGGTTGTCAGCATCGGATCAACAAAGCATCATTGCTTTCCTCGCATGCTTCTGATCGGATCCGATCTTCTTTTATTATTTCGAGACACGTTTCTTCCGTCATGGTACGTCACTCTTGAATTTTGAATCTTCTGACTTTTGTTCTGAACCATCCGGTTTTTTTGTGCCTTGTGCTGTATCATCCGGTTGGAGAGTAAAATCTTTCTTCTTCGTTAACCGGTCGCTTGAGAGAGTAGAACCGGTTCCTCTGATCTTTAACTTGATCACTTGAGAATGGTTTCTTTGAAGTGGTAGCAACCGGTTTTTGATTCCCCAACCGGTTCATACGGTTTTTAGAAGTACCTGCACATAAAGATTAACCTCTGTTTAGTTCGTCTGGCCGGTTCCAAAATTAACCTACTTAATTTTTCTATCAAATTGCAACTTAACAATGAATTGGAGAATTTAGCACTATGAATAATGTATTGTTATATGATAATATTTTAATTTTATTTGGTAATTAATTAATAAAATAAAGATGACAAGTATCAGTAAAGTGATGATTTAGGTTTAAAAATATTAATAATTTATTTGATTTATTCTTAATTAATGACATTAAATATAGTAATAAAATAAAATTAATCTTATAAACATTTTTTAATTAATATTAGTGTCTAATTAAAGTTGTGACTAGTTGTTTGTTACATTTTTTTATTATCCTGGATAATCATTTCTAACCATTAATTATCTAACATTATAAAAAAAAATTCAAAATTATTTTTCTAAAATCTTAAGAAAATTTATTTTGATTTGTGTTATCATAATTTAAATTTATTCTAATTTTA
This sequence comes from Impatiens glandulifera, assembly GCF_907164915.1. Taxonomy (NCBI): domain Eukaryota; kingdom Viridiplantae; phylum Streptophyta; class Magnoliopsida; order Ericales; family Balsaminaceae; genus Impatiens; species Impatiens glandulifera. The sequence continues at coordinate 21,274 of NW_025919640.1, read as the reverse complement.
AACATTGAAAGGATAATTTAATTTCATTAGAACTAAGGAAGAATAATGAGACATATACATAAAAATATTTAAAAAATAAAAATAATTTAAATATGAAAGATTGTCATAAGCATAAGAGAAAAAGATGTTGACGATATATTTAATAACCTTGACACTAGAAGATGAAGAGATGATGTGGACATGCTTAATAACATTGACGTTTTTGCCCGATAATTGATTATAAATGTGAAAGGACACTATGTAAATTATATATTAAGTTTTAATAAAATTTAATAAAAAAATAATATTTATTTTAAAATAACTGTTATATATAATCAGAAATTTAAAATATTATTATATGGATCATAATAATATTTTATTATTAAGCATCTAATAAGACAAAATATCACCTACCAGCACATAAAAGGTTATTGACACAACCATTTTATAATAAGGCACGTCATACTTATTTTAGATCAACACAACCACTTTTTAAACATATTTTTATATAAATGAATTATAAAAAATAAAAATTATGAATATTATAAATACAATTTATGTTATTAAATATATTAATCTTATTATAATAATTATTTAAATTTGAATTATAAACATAAATTTAATTATATTATAAAATAAAGTCAAATAATATTTTTGTCAATATTAAGAAAACATAAATATGTTTCCAATAAAACTTGTGTGCCTATATAAAATAATGGATAATTATTTTTTTATTTTATTTTTTAAATTTAATAAATTACAAGTTAACAATGAATTGAAAAATTCAAGACAATGAATAATGTATTGTTAAATGAAAATATTTTACTTTTACTTTGTAATTAATTAAAAAAATAAAAATGACAATTAATAATAAACAGTAATGTGATGATTCGAGTTTAAAAAATATTAGTAATTTATTCGATTTATTCTTAATTAATGACATTAAATATAGTAATAAAATAATATTAATCTAATAAATATTTTTTTTATAAATATTAGTGACTAATAGAGGATGTAACTAGTTGTCTAGGAAGTTATTTCTTTAAATTTTTTTATTATCCTTGATATTCATTTCTTACCATTAATTTTCAAACATTATAAACAAAAATTATAGACAAAAATTCCAAACTTATTTTTTTAAAATCTTACCAAAATTTATTTTGGTTTGGATTATATAATTTTCATTTATTCTAATTTTAAACATTGAAAGGATTATTTAGTTTTATGAGTAAGGAAGAATAATGACACATATACATAAACATATTACAAATAATAAAAATAATTTAGATTAGAAAGATAGTCATAGATTGTTAGAAAAAATAATTAAGTTAATTTTAAACCGGACAAACAATATAATTTTTGAATATTTATTTTAAATAATCAAAAAGGGAGAAATTGTTAGAAAAATTAAGTAGGTTAATTTTTAACCGGCCAGAGAACTTAATTAGACTCAACTTTCATGTGCAGAAACAGATCAAGCCGCATAAACCGGCTGGAGAACATACCAAAGTAATCCGGCTCCAAATGATCAAGACATGATCAAGAGGAACCGGCTTCAACATTTCAACCAGACCGGCTAGCAAGAAAGTTCTCAATTCCAGCCGGACCATATAACAAAAAGAGTAACCGGAAACTTCGAAATATAAGATGACGTAATATGACGAGATAGATGCTTCTTGGAAAAATGCAAGAAGATAAGATCCTGATCAGAAGCATGCCATAAAAACAATGATGATCTGCTTATCCAAGATCCGAAGCAAAATCTGAATCAAACAGCCGGAACCTGCATGCTTGCCATGTGTCCAAAAATGCAAGCCGCTCACGTCATCAATACCTGACCGGTGCATGCATGCTTACCAAGTGTTAGAAAGGTGAAACGTGCACGCAACATATCTGAACCGGCGTGGCTTCAGAATGTCCAATCCTACGGAGAGAGAAAAAAATGACTGTTATGACATTATTCACTATAAAAGGAAGACGAAGGGACTTCATTAAATACGGTTCTGAACATCTAAGAGAGAGAAAAGAAATCTCACGCGCGATCCTAAATAGTTGTTTCAATTACTGAAAGCGTTGTTGTTGTATTGAGTTATTTGTATTACATCAGAGTGAAGTGGTGTAACCAGGTGAGTATCGATTAAGGCTCGTCCGACATTGTGTGAGTGTTGTAACATTCAAGTTAGTGGAGATCCTTCTCATAATTTGAGAAGAAGGGGTGATGTAGGAGGGTTTGCTCCGAACATCCATAAAAAATCTTGTCTCATGTCATTTTCTTTATTTTCGGTTCACTTACTCCAAACCGAACTATCACTTATTTCAAACCAAACCGAAACATAATCCTCTTTATTAATCAAACCGGTCTATCTATCCCTTCTAACCGATTCCTTATAAATATCATCAAAATCGAGTCGTGTGTGTTGCTTCAAACTGAAATAGTCATTTCTGCCCTTAAACTCGGTTCAAGAGTCTGTGACAGCTTGCGCGGTGTTAAGAAACGGTTGTAGTCTCTAACCGGACTATCACCAATTGTGTGTGTTGTGTTGTTGTAAGCGGTCAACCCTTCTAAACCGACAACCCCGGTACTCCAAGGGCGATCCCGATCCTAACATAGATAAAAGAGGAAGAGATGTTGGAGAAATGTTTAATAACTTCGACACCAGAAGAGGAAGAGATTATGTAGTCATGCTTAATAACATTTACGTATTCGCATCATAGTATTATAATATAATCAAGCATCTAATAAGACACAATATCATCTACAATCACATAGTAGATTATTGAAACATTTATAATCAAACACAACGTGTTTATTTTTGACCAATCATACCACTTTTCAAGCATGTTATTATAAAAAAATGTTAAAATTTACATAAAATATTTTAAATGATAATTCTTAACCTATTTTTTTTTATCAATTTTGTTTTACTAAATTTCAAAACAAATAAAACACTAAATTTTGCTTGAAAAATTATGAAGTTGTTGATTAAAAAAAATTATATGATATTTTTTAATTAATTATATAAAGTTCAATAATATTAAATATAACTATATCTCATTATTTTCTAATGTACGTAATTACAACAGTAATAGATTGTGTTGGAAAAAAATATTTTTAATTCGAAGTAAAAAGAATAAGCAGTTACAACAAATAATTTTAATTCTAATTAAAAGAATAAATAGTTACAACAATAATAGAATAGGTTAGGGTCAAAATAATTTTATTTCGAAGTAAAAGAATAAGTTAATAATTTTAATTCGAATTAATTTTTATTTGTATTTTGGTTAGACATATTAAAATTACTATGTTAATTTCAATTGATAAACAAATTTAATTTTTTGATTTTACTTTTAATATTTAATTTTTTTTTATCTATTTAAACTACCGTTTAGTAAGTTGTAGCGTATTTTAAAAATATAAAAATCTATATTCAAAGTAATTTTTTTTAAATATAATAATTAAAATTGAATTATAAATTTCTACAATTTTTTAAATATAAAAATTGAAATATAAATAATATTTAATTATGATGATAATAAAATTAAAATTATAATTATAATGTCATTTATAATACAAACAGATCCTTAATGATTTTCGAAAAAAATAGATACCTAAGTTCTAAATAAGTACAAAAATTCAATTAAGAAAGTATAAGTATTAAGGTACAAGATTTTCATGATAAAATGTAGGTCATTAATCTTGTATAGTAATAATCTTTAAGAGAGACGAGACACTGATTTGTGTAAACATGACTTTAGTGTGTATTTTCAATAATCCTATCGATTTTCCATGATCTAGGGCCACTTTCATACATGATTCTTCACTCCACAAATAAAATAAAAATATAAAAAAAAATCAAATATAACCCAAAACTTATAACATAAATAAAATTTTCTACAAATTCTAAACATTCAAAACAAGAGCCAATTACCATTTAGGGCTCAAACTTTAAATTGAGCTATATGGAGCTCTAACTATCACATTTTTGGCCATTTTAGACTTTTTACTAAACGGACTTTAGATCCTTCTATTTTAAAATTCATTTGCATTAACACTTGTAACTTTTGTTAGCTTAATATTACATTTTTATTAATGTTTTGAATATTTTTTCGAGTTGTGCACTATGGTAAAGAACACATCATGCCCATTAAAGACCTTGATCGATTTTGCTTTTGGTATTTACTAGACTTTGTAGTTTCTTTGGATATAGGGATAAAAAAATTTGAAGTTTTGTATCGTCCACTAATTCAGTAATTAATGGCTTTTAATAATGATCGATATCTGCTATATTTATTAAAGCTCTTTGAAACGTGTCTTAAGATTTATATTTATCTTAAAGTACAATATTATTCTATACTCCAAGATTATAAAATTCAATCAATTTGTTTTCCTATACATCTACAAGATATAGAGATGAATGTTAAGAATATATTGAAATTGAGATAAGTATTAAAAATTTCCCAATTCAATGCAATCTTAAGAATCAATGTGAGGTTGAAACAAAAATTTCATAATTATCTTTCCAAAATCTTAACAAAATTTATTTTGGTTTTGGTTAAGGTATTTTACATTTATTCTAATATTAAATATTGAAAAGATAATTAATTTCATTATAAATAAGGAAGAATAATGAGCCATATAAATAAACATATTAAAAATAATAAAAATGATTTAGATAAGAGAAAAAGATGTTGCTGATATGTTTAATAACCTCGACACCAGAAGAGGAAGAGATGATGCAGACATGTTTAATAATCTTGACGTCTTTGCCCGATAATCGATTATATATGTGTAAGGACATTACGTAAATTAAATGAATATTTTTAAAAAAATAAATAAATAAAAAATAATAACGATTTTATACCAAAGTTTAAAATAACTTTGATTTATAATTCAAAATTTTAAATATTTTTATATGTATCATAGTAATATTTTATAATTAAGCATATAATAAACCACAATATCACTCACAGTCACATAATAGGTTATTGACACAATTATAATCAAACACATAGTGCTTATTTTAGACCAATACTACCACTTTTTAAGCATGTTTGTATTAAAAATATTACAATTTACTTAAATATTTAAAATAAAAATTCTTAACCTTTGTTTTTATCAACTTTTTTTTTCAAAATTTTCAAAAATAAAAAATTTGTGCCAGTGATTTAATAATTTTTTTTAATATGTTTTTCTTTTACATTTCTTATATATTGTTTAGTAATAATTAATCGAACTATAACTCTTTATTTTCTCCATGTACGTTGTTACAGTAATAATAGATCGGTTGGGTTCAAAATAATTTTAATTCGAAGTAAAAGAATAAGTTCAATATTTGGTAATCTAGAGTTAATTCTTATTTGTATTTTGGTTAGACATATTAAAATTATTACGTTAATTTCAATAGATAAACAAATTTAATTTATTTTATTGTACTTTCAATATTTAATTTGTAACTATTTAAGGTAACTTTTATTTGTATGTTTTAGTGTATTTTAAAAATATAACTAATCTATATTTAAATTAATTTTATTATGTTTGTTCAAATATAAGAAATAAAATTAAATTACAATTTTCTATAATTTTTTAAATATAAAAATTGAATTATAAATCAATTTTAATTAGTATAAACTGGAATTAAAATTCTAATTATAATATCGTCTATAATTCAAACACATCCTAAATGATTTTCGAAATAAATTCTAAATATGTACAGAAATTTAATTAAAAAAATAAAAGTATTAAAGTACAAGATTTTGATGATAAAATGTAAGTCACTAATCTTGTATTGTAACAATGTTTAAAAGAGACGAGTCACCGATTTTTTAAACACGATGACTTTATCGAGTAATTTGAATAATCCTATCAATTTTCCATGATCTGGGGCCAGTGTTAAACGTGCCAAAAATGTGAAAAACGTGTGAAACGTGTCAATAATGTGAAAAACGTATTAAACGTGTCAAAAACGTGGAAAACGTGTTAAACGTGTCAAAACGTGCCAAAAACGTGAAAAACGTGTGAAACGTGTAAAAAATGTGAAAGATATGTTAAACGTGTCAAAACGTGTTAAACGTGTTAAAACGTGTTACAAGTGCCAAAAATGTGTCAAAATGTGTTAAACGTGTCGAAAACGTGAAAAAACTTGTCAAAACGTGTCAAATGTGTCAAAAACGTGTTAAACGTGTTAAAACGTGTTAAACATGCCAAAAACATGAAAAACGTGTTCAACGTGTCAAAAATGTGTTCAACGTGCCAAAAACGTGTCACAAACGTGTTAAACGTGTGAAAAACATATTAAAAATTTCAAAAACGTGAAAAACGTGTTAAACAAATAAAAATGTGTTAAATGAGCAAATACATGTTAAATAAAAAAATAAATATAAAATAATTTGGGTTACCCAACCCATACTCAACCCAACCCATACCCATCCCATATTAGTAAATAATATGGGTTGAATTATGGGTTGGGTAAATTTAATTTGGGTTGAATATGGGTTGGGTAAATTTAATTTGGGTTGAATATGGGTTGAGTAATACGGGTTGGGTTTACCCATTTGCTCACCCCTAGGGGCCACTATCATACCTGATTCTTCACTTCTATAAATAAAATCAAAATTGAAAAGAAAATCAAATATAACCTAAGAGCCAATTACCAGTTGGGGCTCAAACTTTGATTTGAGCCATATAGGGCTTGAACTATCAATGTTTTGTTCATTTGGTCTTGTTACTAAGCGGACATTAGGTTTTTCTATTTTAATTGACGTGGAAATAAAATGTTTTAAATTAATTTCTACACGTCAAACACTTCAATATTTTTCTTGTTCATTTGTTTCTTTGACATGTCTCCAAGAAATTCTTGGACAGACCATCAACGATTTAGATGTTTAGATTTTGGTTTGATATAGATTTAGATTGGTTTTATTTAGGTTTAAATTCTTTATTTGTTAATATAGTTGTGTTAGATTTAGATTTAGATTTAGATTGAGATATTGTGGATTTAAGGTTTAAATTAAGGTTTTTCTATTTATTCCTTTTTAGATTGGTTTGATCTATTACGTTTTCATCATTTAGAAGCTCACAAGTAATCTTGACAATTTATTTTATTATCTATTTTGGACAATCATTTCTGCTGTAATTAAATTATTTGTTTGAGTATATATGAAATTCCACTAAATTCTTCTTGATGAATAATTCTAAAATTAATGGATAATGAATATTATAGTAAGTTATTTTTACCTATCTTATGGACATAATGATTTTTGTTTTACCTAGTTTTTAATCCAGAGTAAGAACCCTATTACTAATGGATATTATAGTAAGTTATTTCAAATTCTTGTATATCATTTAGGTTTTGTTTCCATTTCCTGTCATATCCAGTAAGTTATTTATTCATATCATTAGAATCATTTCAGACATGCATATCATTGCATTTTTTTGATGAGCATAGATGAATCATGTCTTATTTATTGTCTAGATTGGATTAGGGCTTATTTTATTGTCTGAATTGTTCATCAAGATAATTTTTTGCATCATGTTTCATATAATTACAATCCAAATAAAAGAGATTTTGGGTATTTTAATAGAATAACACAAAAAAAGATTTTCAAATATCCACTAAAATATTCATTTGTTTTCTAGAAATTTAAATTAATACTTTTACTTATATATAATGAATATTTATTCCACATAAAACTAAATTTAATAATGAATATTTTTTATATGTATGATATGAAAAACTTACACAAGAAATACAACATATTAGTAAAAATGAAGAACTTTTTAGGTGAAAGTTCTAAAGGCCGTCGTTCTAAGAATACAATCGTTACTCTAGAGAAACTCTCTCAAATTCTAGATCGGTAATATATTCTTAAAATTCATTTTCATTTACACTTGTAACTTTTGTTAGCTTCATATAGCATTTTTATTAATGTTTTGCAGATTTCTTCGAGTTGTACACTATGATAAAGAACACCTCATGACCATTAGAGACATTGAACGATTTTACTTCAGGTATTTAGTGGACTTTGCAGTTTCTCTCGGATATAGGGATAAAAAACATTGATTTTTTGTACCGTCCACCAAATCAGTAATTAATGGCTTTTACAATGATCAACATTTGCTATAATTGTAAAAGCTCTTTGAGACGTTCCTTAAGGTTTATATTTAAAGTAAAAAATTATTCTATACTCCAAGATTATGAAATTCAATCAAGTCTTCTTCCTATATCTTTACAAGTTATAGAGATAAATGTTAAAAATGTGAATGTTGAAAATGGTGAAGAAGAATATTTTGAAGAATATATGAAAATTGAGACAAGTATCGAAGATATCCCAATTAATTGCAATCTTAAGGATCAATGTGAGGTTGAAAGTGAGTTTCTAATTGAAGATGAGAATGAAAAAGATGAACCTACTTATTAAGTTGAAGTTGAAGTTGAAGTTGAGTCATATAATACTAGTGATATAGATGATGAAAATGATGAAGATGAAGTTTCTGAATATTTTGATGAAAGTGTCCCAATGAGTTATTTATGGAGTGGTAAAGAAGAAAGTGATTATGAGGGGCTTAATAATGATGTAATATCTCATCAAGTATAGAGACAACAATCTTCTTATTTAAAGTTCAACCATTTTATTAAGGTTGTAGGGTGGTTCATTGTAGACATGTTGTTTGAATCAAAACCATTGATAAATGATGCTATAACAGATTATTTATGTGATTATAGAGTTAGTTTAAAATGGATTAAATAAGACTCTTAAAAAATAACGGTGAAATGCAGGAAAGAAGGATGTTCTTGGTATTTTTTTCAAGAAAGGACAAAATAGGAAAAAAAGTGAATGGTAAAGAATCAGCTTTCTGAACACCATTGTTATTCTGATAACATGAACATGTTGGTCTCTATAAAGTATATTAAGATAAAATTTCGCAATAGATTTTTAACCCAAAGAGATATTTCCACAAAAACTTTTCAACAACTTTGTATAGAGGATTTAAAATGTAATGTGAGTTGTTCTTTGATGAATAAAGCCTAAAGAATTGTTTTGACTAAAGTTAAATGTGACATCGAGAAAGACTTTAGTAGTGAGTTATGGAACTATTTAGAAGAACTACAATCAAGGAATAATGGTATTTTTATTCTTAAAAACATCAAAGATAAAACCACTAGTAAAACAAAATTTTCATAGACTTCAGCACGTTGGCACCAGGGTTGTATACAATAGAGTTGAAGAAGCGCTAGCAGCATCCTTGCTCCAACAGCAGTGTTGAAGAACCACTGACAGCAACCTTTCTCTAACAACAGTGTTCAGGAAGTGTTGGAAACAACCTTTCTCCAACAAAAATGTTGAAGAAGCTCCAACAATAACCTTTCTCAAATCGCAGTGTTGAAGAAGTGCTGACAGCAGCCTTACTCCAACAGAAGTGTTGAAGAAGTGCTGACAGTAACCTTGCTTTAACAGTAGTGTTGAAGAAGCGCTGGCAGCAGCCTTGCTCCAACAACAGTGTTGAAGAAGCACTGACAGTAGCCTTGCTCCAACAACAGTGTTGAAAAAGTGCTGGTAGCAACCTTTCTCCAACAATAGTGTTGAAGAAGCTCTCACAGCAGCCTTGCTCCAACAACAGTGTTGAAGAAGAGCTGGCAGCACGCTTGTTCAAGCAACAATCTGAAGAAGCGCTAACAACCGCATATTGAACAACAATGTTGCGCCAACAATTGTGTTGATCTAACAACAGAGTAGTGAATATCAGTGTTGCGCCAATGACAGCGTTCACTATCAGTAGTCTTCTACATCAGCTTAATACGCCAAAATATACAACTGCCACATACACAATTATTATTTTTTTTGTGAAAAATGGTTAAAACCATTTCATTAAAATCCAAAAATGGGAGGGTCAAGAATCAAAGCTAGACAAATCCTAGATATGATTAAAATATGATAATCAAACGACTCTAAAGAATCTGATTATTAGCCATCAAACATACGAAACAAAGATTACAAACAAAGATTAAAATTGGATCAAATCCTAATTATTTCAATAAGGATTTCTATTTCCATACCAACCTAATATTTCAACAGACTGTCTTCTTCTTCCACTTGTCTTTCCTCTTCTCCTTCCCCTTCCTCTTGTAATGAAAGATGGATGAACTGAAGAGGTTGATGAATACTGCCTATTCTCATTTTAATTTTTCCTTTATATGAACCCGTTTTGATTTGATAAAAATAATTATTCTTTAGGATTTCTGAGCTCTTCACATTGTTGTTCTCAACTTGAATTTCGAGATCATTGTCTTTATTTTTTCAACTTTAGCTTTAGAATCCTTAACAACTTTGGATTCCTCTATATCAACCTTAGACTTCTCTTCTTCCTCTTGATTAGTCTGAGTATATTCCTCTCTGTTTTCATCAGCAACAACTTCAACTTCATTTGATTGAGAATCCTCAACTACCTCTTCAACATGATTAGGTTGAGGTTCCACCTCCTTCATCGTACTGTTTTCGTTTTGTACATAATTTTCTTTGTCTTCCATTTCCTGATTTTTAACCACATTTTGCTCTTTGATAATAGACACATCTGTTTCCTTTTTCTGGATCATTACTTTCTGACCTTTATAGATTTTCTAATCTTCTTCCTTAGCTAAATCACTATTTGGGCTTGCATGTCGGAAGGTATTGTAGAAAGTGCATATGTATGCCTCCACTAATGAGTGATTTCCATGACAATAGGTTTTCCTTTTCTGTCTACTACTATCATACTATTCGTTAGTGTGCTTCTAGGATGCACCTCAATGCTAATTATAGCAAATGATAGGTGCTCTCCTCCTTCAGTAACTGGGTCTATATATAATGGTGTACCCAATAAATCTGCAAAATGACTAAGACCTTCTACATTATACATGTGTGTAGGGATATTCCAAAGTGTAACTCATATATGAGCTATTTTTTTAGGCTTGCTTAATAAGTTCAAATCTTCATACCATCTTTCCAATTTCATGAAGTTGGATCCAATATATGTATGCCCATTTTTCAGAATTTCATCTAGATTTGATCCCCTCTTAAATTTCAGAATGTAGAGATCATGTACATTTGCTGAAATTTTCTCCAATCCATTTTCCTCCCATCGCTTCATAAGTTCCTCTTTGATGACTATGAAGGAAACTCTATTATTTCCTATATAGTTTCCAACCACTTTATTTTCCCATTCCTAACACAATTTTCTTCTACTATAGTAGGCAATTTAAATTGAAAAGGAGAATTCAGTACCTCCACTTTTGTCTGTATATTGCCCAAGTAGATTTTCCATGTAGAATTACTTCTGATAGTATATGTCTTCGATTTAGGAGCATTTATTAACTCCCTTATTGTTAAAACAAACCATTTTACTATCACTTCATATTCATCATTCTTCAGTAAATTCCAGTCTTGGAGATAATGAATATTAAGTTGGACTGTTGTGCTTTGTATATTCTCCTTACTAAGTACAATCTCTCCTTTCTTTGCATGCATCAGGAGTTTAGTGATTTATTTTTTTAGCCCAAATAAATTGGCCCTTTGATTATACCCTATCATCAAAACTCCTTCATTCTTCTCCTTAATCCTTGCATTATTTTCCCATGCTTTTCGGCAGCAATCGGGTCTTTGCTGAGTTCCTGCACTTTTTCGTTAATAACTATTTAACTATTTTGTTCATTTCCTTCTTTGCAGTTTCTTTGACTCTTTTAAGAACAAAGTCATGCACTTCTTTGGCCTTGTTATTTTTTCTTTTACCCAAATTCCAATAAGACTTCAGAACAAGGTATTAAATTTAGAACAACAATCTTGAAACAACCTTATTCAAACCCTAGACAATTTTCCCTCGATGTGTCGAACGTGCCAAACTTACCTATCATGCCGATAGTGCCGAACGTACCAGACGTGCCGATGATCTTTACTCTGACCACGTTTCTCGTAACCGACTACCAAATCAATTGAATCACGTGACCGAGTAACTGTGTCGACCGTGCCGACTATGCCAAATTTGCCGATTGTGCTGAACGTGCCAACGATCTTGATTCTGGCACAATTCTTGATTGAATATGAGAATTGCACGTATTTAGGGAATAAATTTCAAATTCCGTCACTAGAAAATTCTCACCCCACGTACATGATTATTTGGCGCAGTACTATCCAGTACACCACGTTCCACCGAATATTCCATGCACTACAATCCCGTATGCCATGCTCGAACGAATATTATTCTTATGCGCACTACCCCATACACATGGCGTACAACAAACGAAAAGCTGACACGTATCTATTAAATAGATTCGACCGTTTCCATGCATCAAATATAAAAAGGGCATCAAAGGGCATCAAAGGACAACAACGACTCTCTCAATTCTCTAGCTTTTCTCTGACTCATTCTTGCTATCAGCTAAATTTTTGTTCAAGTGATTCTGCAAATCACTACGTTAAGCTGAGAAATAATTTACTATACTACCGAATAGTATTTTCAGTGTTGTAAGTTGAACAGAACGTTGTCTATTCAACAGAGTGTGATAGCTAGTAGTTTAGAACATCCAACTATTAAGACTTGTGATCTGAGTGAGTTTGTGTAGAGGCTATACAAATAAAAGTCTTCTAGTGGAATCCTTTTGGAAACAAAAGAATGAGTGATGTAGGAGTTTTATCTCTGAACATCCATAAAATCTTATGTTATTTTCTTATGAATTCTTACAATCTTATATCAGCCGCTACAAATCTAGCAAGCATTTTTCGCACTTAAAACCGTTCAAAAGCTTGCTATGATTTGTCAAAGAATAGAAATAGATTTTCAATCTCTAACAGAATTAAATTCGCATTGAAAGTGAAAATTAGCACAACAATATTCAACCCCCTTCTATTGTTGACACCGATCCTAATATATATATATATATATATATAAAATAGAATTTATGTTATTATATATAATAATCTTATTAGAATAATTATTTAAATTTGAATTATATAAATAAATTTCATTATATTATAAAATAAAGTCAAATAATATTTTTGTCCATATTGAAAAAAATATAAATATGTGTCCAATGAATGTTGCGTATGCTTACTTAAAATAATGAATAATTTTTTTTATTTTTCTTCTTTTTATATTTAATAAATTGCAACTTAACAATGAATTGGAGAATTCAGGACAATGAAAAATGAATTATTAATGAAAATATTTTAATTTTATTTTGTAATTAATTAAAAAAATAAAATAATAGATTCCAAATTTTAGAAATTGAATTATAAATAAATTTTAATTAGGATGAAACTGAAATTAAAATTCGAATTATAATGTGGTCTATATTTCAAACACATCCTAAATAATTTTTGAAAAACTAAGAAATAAATTAGATTCCTAAATTCAATATAAGTACGAAAATTAAACTAAGAAAATATAAGTATTAAGGTTTAAGATTTTCATGATAAAATAGGTCATTAATCTCGTATAGTAACACTCTTTAAGAGAGACGAACACATCTTTTCAAACACAACGACTTTATCGTGTATTTTCAATAATACTATCAATTTTCCAAGATTTAGTTCCACTTTCATATATGATTGTTCACTTCCACAAATAAAATCAAAATTGAACAACAAAATCAAATATAACCAAAAACTTATAACATAAATTAAGTTTTCTCTAAATTATAAACATTCAAAACAAAAGCCAATTCCCATTTGGGCTCAAACTTTACTAAACGGACATTAGGTTCGGTTATTTTAGTTGACGTGAAAATAAAATGTTTTCATTTAATTTCTAAATGTCAAACACGTAATTATTTTTCAACAAGTTCACTCTTCTCCAATACATCTTCTTCTTCTTAAATTCTTATTTTCTTCGTTCATTTGTTTCATTGATCCATCTTCAAGAAATATTTCATCAGACCATCAGCGATTCAGATATTTTGATTTTGGTTTGATTTAAGTTTAAATTGGTTTAGTTTGGGTTAAAAAAATTTGTTCGTTAATGTCGTTTGGTTTGATTTATGTTCAGATTGAGATATTTTGAATTTAGGCTTTAGATTAGGGATTTTCTATTTGTTCCTTTTTAGATTAGTTTGAAATTTACAACGTTCTCATCATATAGAAGCTCACAAGTAATCTTGACAATTTATTTTATTCTATGATTTAAAAAGTCATTTCTGCTGAAATTATATTCTTTGTTTGAGTATATATGAAACTCAACCGAATTATGTTTGATTGTTCATCTTTAGTAAATAATATATTTGAGTTTAGATAATGATTTTAATATATATGGATTAGAAATTAATAGTAGATGTGTTTTCCTTTAGAATATCATATTCTTCGTATCATTGTTTTGTTTATTCAATGTTTGTATATCATGCCAGGTAATACTAATATTAATGGATAATGAATATTACAGTAAGTTATTTTTGCATATCTTATGGACATAATGAATTTTGTTTACCTAGTTTGTAATCAAGAAAAAGAACACTTAACTAATCGATATTTCAATAAGTTCTTTCAAATTCTTTTATATCATTTAGGTATTGTTTCTATTTCATGTTTGTAATATCAATGAAATACAGTAAGTTATTTTTTGATATCATTAGAATAATTTCAAACATGCATATAATTCGCACATTATTGATGAGCAAAGAAGAATCATGTCTTATTTATTGGTTGAATTGGATTAGGTCTTGTTTAATTGTCAAAATTGTTCATCGAGGTAATCTTTTGCATCATGTATCCTGTAATCACAATCCAAATACGAGTGAGTTTGGGCATTTGAATAGAATAACACAAGAAAAATATTTTCAAATATCCACAAAAATTCTTCTGTTTTTAGATATTTAAATTAAAACTTTTACTTATGTATGATAACGAATATTTACTGCACATAAAACTAAGTTTGATAATGAATATTTTTGTATAAGTATGATTATGCACATTTTAAATAAAATGTTTGAAATACTTACTATGGTAAATAAAACATATTAAGAAAAATAAAGATTTTTTAGGCCGTCATTGTAAGTATACAATCGTTACTCTGAAAAAACTCTTTCGATCAGTAATATATTCTTAAAATTAATTTTCATTAACACTTGTAACTTTTTCTAATTTAATATTATATTTTTATTAATATTTTGCAGATTTCTTCGAGTTGTACACTACGGTAAAGAATATCTTATTCCTATTAAAGACCTTGATCGATTTTGCTTCTGGGATTTAGTGGACTTTGCGATTTCTCTCGGATATAGAGATAAAGAAAAATTGGAGTTTTGGTATCGTCCACCAAATCAGCAATTAATGGCTTTTAATAATGATTAACATTGGTACATTAATTAAAGCTCTTTGAGATGTGTGTTAGATTAAAAAAGGGAAAAGGGGGAAATTATTGAATTAAGATTAAAGGGGAAATCGTTAATTAAGTTGAATTATGAAAAATGCCTTTAATTGATTAAAATAAACTTAGAAGAATTAAAATGAACACACATTGTTTTGATGAATTAATAAATCTAAGTTCAACAATGTTTTTATGCGTAGGTAAAACCGAAGATGCGCTAACAATAGAGGTGACATGAGCTGAAGATGTGCTGGCAGTAAAGTTGTCATTAATAGACTCGCTAACAGCAAAGTTGCGCCAATAACTGAGTAGCCCAACAACAGAGTTGCGCTAACAACTATGTTGCGCTAACAGCTGAGTAGCCCAACAATAGAGTTGCGCTAGCAGTAGAGTTGCCCAATAGTAGAGTTGCGCTAATAGCTGAGTAGCCCAACATCAGAGTTGCCATTAGCAATGTTGCGCCAACAATTGTACTGTACCAACAATTGAGTTTCCATCAGTAGGGTTGTGCCAACAGTTGTGTTGCGTCAATAGCTGAGTTCACTATCAGTAGAGTAGCTCATCACCAGAGTTAATCACCAATAGAGCTCGATATCAGTTAAGTTCCACGCCAGCTGAATACGACAAAAATGTATTACAATCCCGCACTACCCTATACCAACAAATATTTCATTCGCATGTGCACTACAATCTCGTTCTCCACGCACTAACAAATATTTCATTTGCCTACGCACTACCCCGTACGCCAGGCGTACGACAAACGTACAAATGCCACGTGTCAACAAAATGGATTCAACCATTGTCATGATTCAAATATAAGAAGGCAACAGAGAACAACGACAAACCTCTCGGCTCTCGAATTTCTCAAGCGCTATTCGTTGAAGTTCTTTGCAAGTTACTACATTAAGCATACACAAGAGGATATAAATTAAGCACTAATCTTTTGTATCATTCGATAGTGATTTCATTGGTGTAAATTGAACAAAACGTTATATGTTCAACAAGATAGTGTGAGAGCTAGTAGTTCAGACATGTAATTGTTAAGACCTGTGATTTGAGTGGGTTTGTATAGTGGCTATACAAATCAAAGTCTTCTAGTGGAATCCTTCTGAATAGAAGAAAGGGTGACATAGTAGTTTTATCTCCGAACATCCATAAAATCTTGTGTTGTCTTTTTATTGCTTCATTTAGTCTTATATCAGCCGCTTAAAATCCCACAAGCATCTTCTGTACTTGAAACCGTTCAAGAGCTTACTACGATTTATTCAAGATTAGAAACAGATTTCCAATCTCCAACAGGATAAAAATCTAATTTAAGTGATAAATAGAACGACACTATTCAACCCCCCTATATTGTTTTATTCGATCCTAACAAGTGGTATCAAAGAAAGGTTTTCTATTCTCAAGTTACTGCAGATATCAGAATCATGTCTTACCTAAACAAGATTCCAATGTTCTCTAAAGAAGACTTTGATGACTGAAAGATCAGAATGCAAGCAAATTTGGTGGCACAAGTGATGATATGTGGTATGTCATCACAGATGGTCCCATGAAGATACTGAAGGTCAACATAGACATAAATACAACGGAGGGTGCTCCAGAGATGAAGGAGAAACCCCGATACGAGTGGATTTCTGAAGACTAGAGGAAGGCCAACCTTGATAACGTGGACAAACAAAAGAAAACAAGCGGATGGTTGCCACAAAAGTTTGACAGCATCAGGATGCGTCTGGGTGAGACTATGACTAAGTTTGACGAAAGATTTAGCAATATAGTCATTGAACTATCAACCCTAGGAAAGATATATATCAATAGAGAAGTTGTTATCAAAGCTATGAGAGCTTTTCCTAGAGAATGGGATATCAAAATGATGGCTATGTGGGAATACAAGGACCTCAACAAGATTGAGTTGTATGATCTCTTTGTCGATCTGAAGGCCTACGAGTTTGAGATAAACTCAAGGAATGAGGAGGGTCATTCCACTTCAATCATAACACAAGCACTGGTGACGGTTGAAGAGCCACCTGCTTCGACAGGTGCTAAGTCGGCTAAACAGATCAGCGACGAGGCGATGTCATTATTTTGCAAATTCATAAGGAAGAATCATTTTAACTCTAATTCTAAAAGAAACAATTATAACAATGAGTCTAATGCTAATTTAAGATGTTTTAATCATGACAAACCAGGTCACTTCAAGTCTAAGTACAGAAAACCAAGAAGGGATGACAAGAAGCCATTCGAGAGGAGGAATAAGAAGGAACAGAAAGCTCTGTTGGCTGAGTAAAGCAAGTGCAAATGGGGGATAAAAGTGATTCAAATGAGAGCTTCTCAAGTAAAGGCGAGGAAGAAATTATCAAATGTTTCATAGAAGACGACAACGCGGTATTTGACTTCACCTTTAACGAATTCATAAGAGAAGATCTAACTACTGCACTCAATGACATGGTCATTGAGTAAAGAAACTATCAAATCTTCTTAACGAAACAAATTTGAAAAACAAATCTGACAGTATAAGTCTTTTAACTGAAAACAATGAACTAGAAGTTTTAAAAAATAAAATAAATGAGCTATCAACTGAGAATGAGAAGTTCAAAGAAACAGTTCAGACTTTTTCTGCTGAAAATCTAAGATTAAACTATGTGGTTAGTTCTTGGATGAAATCTGGAAATGCTCTCAAGCAGTTGCATGAGTAACAAAGATTTTCCAGATGCAAATCCGGTCAAGGATATGTTGAGAGCAATCCAGCTGAGTTTAGCAACAAGTTGAACCCACTAAAAGGCAAACTTAATTCCATAAGTTTCAACAAGGAAAATTCAACTTCTATTCGAACTAATCAAATCTGTGATAACTTGACTTTGAAAGATGAAATTAAATATGTTAAGCCAATTGACCAAAATTCAAGTTGGCTTAAGCCCAAAAACAGGCCAGCCAACTAGTCTGGTAAGCAAAAACCTGATAGAAAGCTAGGAATGTTTTTCTCAAAAATCATCTTCTAAAGTCAAGAGATCATTAACATGCAATAAGACATCTGCCAAGTTTAATACATACACTATTGACAACGCAAAATGGGAGATGCATAAAAATAACTCAAATATGGATCCTTAAGGGACTGATTAACCACAGACACAAATGAATATGAGTTCCAAAGTTGTCAATGTATATATGTGTAGGTAAAACATGATAGCTTCCTGGAAGACTCAATATGGTATTTGGACAGCGATTTCTCCCGTCATATAAAAGGCAACAGTCGGCTGCTGACGGACATATAAAAGTGCATTGGACCAAAAATCAATTTCGGTGATAACTCGAAAAGTAGAACCGTGGGTAAGGGTAAGATTATCCACGGTAACTTTAATGTTAAAAACGTGCTATTGGTTGAAAATTTATGTTACACCCTAATTAGCATTAGTCAAATGTGTGATAATGTATGGGTACAAAGTAGAATTTCAAAAGCATACATGTCTTGTTAGAGATCAGTAGGGGAACACCCTATTGACAAGAAGTAAAGTAGGAAACTCCTATAAAATGAACTGGAAGAATAAATTATCCAATCATGTAGGCATGATTGCCAAAAATGATCAAAATTGGTTTTGGTATAAAAGACTTAATCACCTAAACTTTTAAGTAATTAATAACATTTGTTCAAAAGATCTTGTAACTGGAATTCCTAAACTGAAATTTAATAAAGATAAGTCCTGCCCAACTTGTCAAATGGGCGTACAGGTCAAATCAACTTTTAAAAACAAAGGGAATATCCAATCTGATAGGTGTTTAGAATTACTTCACATGGACCTGTTTGGTCCAATTCTAGTAACTAGTTTAGGGGGAACAAGATATACTTTGGTCATAATTGATGATTACTCAAGGTTTACTTGGGTAGTATTTTTAGTATCTAAGGATTAAATTGGTGTTAACTTAATTAAAATTCTTAGAAGACTACAAAATTAAAAATCTTTAACTATTATAAAAATTAGAAGTGATAGAGGAACTGCATTCACAAACAAGAATTTGTGATCTTTACTTGAAGAATTTGGTATTATATACGATTTGTCTAGTGCCAGAACTCCACAGAAAAATGGTGTTGCTATAAGGAAAAATAAAACACTAAAAGAAGCAGCTAGATCAATGCTAGCTGATTTTGGTCTCAAAAACTTTGGACATAAACTATCAATACAGCATGTTATACTTAAAACAGGTCGATGATTAATAAACAATTTAATAAAACACCTTATGAAATTTTCTATGGCAAAGTTCCTAAAATATCATACTTTAGGATATTCGGCTGTAAGTGTTTTATTCACAACAATAGCAAAACTCATCTGATTGCTTTTGATGCCAAAACAAATGTTGACATCAGGCTAGGTTATTCTTCAGTTAGCAAAGCCTATAGAGTTTTCAATAAAAAAACTCTAATTGTTGAAGAATCAACTCATGTTGTATTTGATGAATTTCTTGAAAATAACTATAATGAAATTAATAATGTTTCTAACAAATTGAAAGAAACTAATCTCCATTCTGATAGTGACGATGAATTTCAAGTCAACAGAAACAATCTATCTGATCTGCTAGCTAATATGTTTGATGTTCAACCAGACAACTAGCTTGAAAGTCAGCAGACAGCTGACAGTTTGGATGTTGTTGGAACAACTTATTAGACAACTGACCCTCTAGGACCAAACTTCAGATGGAACAGAAACTATCCACCAGAATTAATCATAGGAAATCCATTTGCACCTCTTAGAACCAGAAACCATCTAATTGATGAATATGCAAACTATGTTTTTATTTCTCAAATCGAACCTAAGAAAGTAGATGAAACATTGCTTGATCTAGATTGGATCATTTCTATGCAAGAAGAATTAAACCAATTTGAAATAAACAAAGTTTGACATCTAATTCCCAGACCATATGATTAATCTGTTATTAGAACTAGATGGGTATTTAGAAACAAACTAAATGAAGATAGAGTAGTTATGAGAAACAAAGCTAGTCTAGTAGCTCAAGGATATAAACAGGAAGAAGGAATTGACTTTGATGAATCATTTGCTCCAGTAGCTAGATTAGAAGTTTTTAGAATCATCTTAGTTTATGTTGCTTTCAAAAATTTTAAAGTTTATCAAAGGGACATTAAGAGTTCTTTTCTTAATGGCATACTTAATGAATATGTTTATGTTAAACAACCTCATGTTTTCAAAATCATACTTTGCCTAATCATGTTTTCAAATTAGATAAAGAATTATATGAACTTAAACAATCTCCTAGAGCTTGGTATGACACACTGTCAAAATTCCAATTTGATCATGATTTTGTTATTGGCACACTAGATGAAACACTCTTTAAATTTACCAAAGACTCACATATCTTGTACAAGTTTATGTGGATGACATCATCTTCGGGTCAACTAACCCTAAACTATGTGAAAAGTTTCATAATATGATGTAGGACAAATTTGAGATGAGAATGATGGGTGAGATGACATTCTTCCTTGGACTTCAAGTTAGGTAACTTGAAACTGGAATTTTCATAAATAAAGCTAAATACACCAAGGAATTATTAAAGAAATTCAGTATGGAGAACTTCTCAGATGCCTCAACTCACATGAACTCATCGAGCAAACTGGACAAATATGAAGGCGGTTAAGATATTGATATCACATCTTATCGAGGGATCATTGGCTCCCTACTCTATCTGACAATCAGCCGACCATGCATCATGTTTGTTGTCGGTGTGTGTAGAAGATTTTAAGTTAATCCTAAACATCTCATTATATTGCTGTTAAACGTATATTGAAATATCTTAAAGGAACTCAATGTATTGGACTGTGGTATCCAAAGGATTCCAGTTTCAACTTAATTAGTTTTTCAGATGCAGACTATGCAAGTTGTAATATTGAGAGGAAAAACACCAGTAGAATGTGTTAGATCCTTGGTGATCGTGTGATTTCATGGTTAAGCAAGATGCAGACGT
>NW_025919639.1:0-30369 GCF_907164915.1 Impatiens glandulifera | reverse complement strand
AAACATTCATTCTAATGGTTATTGAATAATTAGACGCGTAGTCTAATTAAGTGAAAGTTAGACGTGCGTCTAACTCCTTAAGACAAGTCTGAGGTAGAACCGGAATTAGACGTGCAGTCTAACTCAGTGGAGTTAGACGTGCGAGTCTAATGGTTATTGAATAATTAGACGCATAGTCTAATTAAGTGAAAGTTAGACATGCGTCTAACTCCTTCAGACAAGTCTGAGGTAGAACCGGAATTAGACGCGTCAGACTAACTCAGTGAGAGTTAGACGTGTCGGTCTAATGGTTATTTAATAATTAGACGGATAGTCTAATTAGTGAAAGTTAGACGTGAGAATAACTCCTTCAGATTAGTCTGAGGTAGAACCGGAATTAGACGCGTCAATCTAACTCAGTGGAGTTAGACGTGTCGGTCTAATGGTTATTGAATAATTAGACGGGTAGTCTAATTAGTTAAAGTTAGACGTGAGTCTAACTCTTTCAGATTAGTCTGAGGTAGAACCGGAATTAGACGTGTAGTCTAACTCAATGGAGTTAGACGTACCCGTCTAATGGTTATTTTTATTAGACGCTAGTCTATTTCTATGAGACCAGGCGGTCTAATAGACGTTTCTCATTAGAAGGAGTTGACTTATTTCATTAGATTGATTTTCTCAAATCCGTCTAACTGAAATACGTTTAATGCTCTATTTAAGTAGTATACTTGAATCTAGCATTTCTCCTACCCACGTGCTATAGTTGTACCCTACTCCTGCTCAACTTTCCAATGAAGATTAGTACAACAACTAAATGCATCCAATCAAGGAATGCCACTTAAGAGAATTTTCCTCACATTACCTGTTTTGCAGGTACATCCCTGATGGAATATTCGGCGCACTACCAGTTCGGTACAGCCACGTTCCTTGTGCTCAGTATTTAACAAATCCTAAGGACAACGGACAATCTGTCTCAACAAGCCGAACGAACAAACGAATACAAACGAATTAGCATTCTGATTTTGCAGAGAGAGAGACTACTCAATCATCTTGCTTACTGAACTTATTTTTTGAAGCTTCTTTTTGATTATA
Source organism: Impatiens glandulifera (assembly GCF_907164915.1). Taxonomy (NCBI): domain Eukaryota; kingdom Viridiplantae; phylum Streptophyta; class Magnoliopsida; order Ericales; family Balsaminaceae; genus Impatiens; species Impatiens glandulifera. Next base: position 29,298 of record NW_025919639.1, on the reverse strand, counting down.
CTGTGTGTGAATCGAGAGAGAGAGCTAGAATCAAAAACACCCTTAGCTGAGTGATATTCTTCATCTTGTAATTGAACTGAAAGTGTTCTGTTCAATAGTTAGTTAAGTGTGTATAAACTGTATTTGATTCTTATTATCTTATAGTGAATTCTTGCGGTGGTTGGAAGAAGGGGTGACGTATGAGAGTTTCTCCGAACATCCATAAACAAACTGTTGTGTTCCTCATTTCTGTCATCTTTTCATATTTCATCTTGTGCTTTAAACCCAAGTAAACAATTCCGCCTTGAATCTGTTTCAAGTGTTTACACAAGTTTGCGTAGAATAGAAAGATATATTAATCCCTAACAGGATTTCTATCAAACCGTTTTTCATAAGCCTTCATCCTTAGCCAGACCCCCGTCTCTAACGATAAAGCCGATCCTATCAATTGGTATCAGAGCCCTGTTTCTATTCTCAAGCCTTTCCTGAAATATGTCGAACATACCCAAAGATGTCAGTGCTACAGCCATTCCAACCTTCTCTCGAGAAAACTACATTGTTTGGAAGAAAAGAGTTCGTGCTCATCTCTCTTCTCTTCATGATGACATGTGGAGTGTTGTCACAGAAGGTCCTATCAAGATTGACAAGGAAAAAGCCGATTGGACCGCTGATGAAAAGAGGCAGAACAATCTCAACAACATGGCTCTTGATGTTCTATACAGATCTCTCGATGATAGTATGTTCAACTACATCATCGAATGTGACACTACCAAGGAGGTCCGGGACAGACTCACTCAACTATGTGAAGGCAACGAGCAAACCAAGGAAAACAAGATAACGGTTGCCACTCAACAGTTCGATAGCTTCAAAATACGTCCTGGTGAAACAATGAACGATTTCAATACCAGATTCAGCAAGATCGTCTCCTCTCTGTCCATCCTAGGCAAGACTTATAGCAACCGAGAGCTTGGTATCAAGGTCATGCGTGCTCTTCCAAGGGACTAGGACATAAAGACTATGGCGATGAGAGAATCCAAAGATCTGAACAAGATCTCTCTCTTTGATCTCTTCGCTGACCTCAAGGCCTATGAGTTCGAGCTGAACTGTAGGATGGAAGAAGATCAACCCTCGTCTGTTATCATTGCTAAGGCGCTGGTGACCGTTGAAGAGCCACCAACCGCTCCAAACGTAAAGATGGCAGCTCAACAGCTGAGCAGCGATGCCATGTCTCTCTTTGTGAAGAAGTTTGGCGACTTCATGAAGAAGAGCAACACTAACTCAAACTCATCAAATTCTAATGATAATAAAAGATCTAAAGGTAATGTTACTTGTTTTAACTGTGGTATTAAAGGTCATTATGCATCGGAATGCCGGAAGCCAAAGCGTGAAGATGTCAAGGAAGATGGAAAAGAGCTGAAGGCTCTTATGGCTGGTGACGGAAAGAACAGAGGAAGCAGCCGTGGCTCGTACTTCTCATCAAGTGAAAGTGATGAAGAGGACGTGGCTTGCTTCATGGCCAGAGAAGATGAGGAAGGAACTCAGGAAACTGAGGTGATGCAGGAGGATAGCAGGAAGGAAGCTAGAAGAGTACTCCTCTGAGTACACAACTTGGAAGATCAACAATGGCACTTGCCATTCTGGAAGAATAAGTGTTTTTATTTGTTAAAAATATATTTGGTCTTTGGACCACACAAATTGTTTATAAAACTCTAATGTCCATATTCATTGTGAGAAGAATTTTTTTTTTTGGAATTAAAGATATTCTCTAGACGAATATCCTTAATCGGTCTAACTAGACAAGGGTGTCTAAAAGAAATAGTATGTACTTAGACGTATTTTTGCTCACAATCTATACATCTAAGTCTATATGTTGAGGTGTTATACCTACGTAATTAGACGGTCACGTCTAATAGACGTTAGACGTTTTTACGTCTTGAGCAAAAGGATGCTATGTCTAATAAACACACGTCTAACACGTATTGTTTATGCGGAATTAGACGTACACGTCTAATAAACATTAGACGGATTTGTTATGAACACGGAATTAGACGTATGCGTCTAATACACTCATCCGTCTAATAGACGCCGTGTTATATTGGATTTGTGAAGTAAGAAAAACGTCTAACTACGTGTCGATTAGACTGATCAAGGACAGTTGTCACACGTTGAGAGCTATATGCTTTTCCCGCTCAAAATATTAAATAGTCATCTCTTAATAACATGAAGACACGTGTCTATCAAGTTTAGAGAAAATGACTGATATACCCTCATTTTTAATGATGATTTCTTGAAAAAGGACGCCTAACATTTATTAATGGGCATACCCCTAGAATAGACGGTTATTATGTATTTCCATCTTTCTTCTATATAAGGACATTACTGCATGATTTTGAAAACTTTCAATCTCTTGAAATCTCTAAGATCTCTAGCTTTCTTGCATTTCTCTCACTAAATCTCTCTGAAATATCTTGTCGATTCACATTCTCTCAAAATGGTGAAGAAAATCACTCTCGGTCACTATACTCTGCAGGTAGACTTTCCATCGGTGTACTCTTTTGAACAACCGGAGGTGGTGAAGATGTTCCAAACCTTAGAATATTCTAGGTTAAGGAAGTATCTGGGCGGTCCGTTCATCTTCTATGAAGATGAAGTTCGCGAGTTCTTTAAGACGGCAGTTATGGTAGATGATTCCATCGTAACAACCGTCAACGGAAAGGAGATCTCCTTTGACGAAGCGGTTTATGCGGAGTTCTTTGAACTTCCGACGGAGGGTCATCTGTTCGACTTGGTGCTCCCTTCAGAAATCATGGAGGAAATGAAGACTTCCTTCTCTGTTGACGGTTCTAAAATTCATGTAAATGGATACAAGAAGGTATTCAAACCCCACTTGATTCTTTTAAACAACGTGGTGGCTAAGGCGTTTCAAGGGAAGGTTGGCTCCTTCAATCTCTATAGTCAAGACCGCTTTGACTATATGTGCGCCATTTCTAAAGGGATCCAAGTGAACTGAGGTCACACCCTCTTTCAGAATTTGTGTTACTCTATCTGCCAGACGAACAAGGAAAGTATCACGTATGCGGCTCAACTGAGTCACTTGCTGATGTACTTGGGAGTTCCTGTTGGTGAATCGGCGCAGATCAACTCTCCAAGAGTTTTTACTGCCTTTACGGTGGCCAACACTCTGAATAGGATGAAGAGCAACCTAGAGTCTGCATCTAGGGCTTCTAGTTTCCAGACTAGTGGAAGGCCTTCCACCCGATCAAAGCCTTCTACTTCCGTTATGTCAACAGGAGCAAAGAGAACCAGAACTGTGAACGAATCGGATGCTAGTTCCTCTAGCATGAAAAGCCCAAATCAGAAAGACACAGAATCTGTTGATTCAAGGGTGAAGCAAGGTCCAGGCGTAATTGCTGCAACACCAATGACATCGTTATCCACTCCCTCAACTTATTTGAGGAAACCTTCGAGGTCTTGTGCCTCAAAGGAGAAGAAGACAAAGGCGTCCCGCGCGTCTAAATCTGCCAAGGTAAAGTCTTTTAAATCTTTGGTTGTTGTGCCAAAATTTGATGTTCCCGAAGTGGAACAAGCTGAATCTGTTTTCTCTCCTCTAAGAGAATTTGCTGAAGGGCCTGCTGTTGAGTCAGCCGGTCCAAATGTTGAAACTATTAACATGGAGGGGTCTCCTGTTACTCTATCTAATCATATAGCCGCCAGTGCTACAGAGTCGTCGAAACTAGAACAAGGTGCTGATCTTACCCTTGTTGCTGATGAACCCAATATTCCTGCTCCCAAGGATTCCTTGGTGGTCGGAAAGATTGTCTGTAAAGAGCTTCCTGCTAAGCTCTGTTTGAAACCCCAATCTGCCTTCGAACTGTTGCGGTCCAGAAAAGGGACCAGAGGAATTGTAATTGGTGAACCCAAACCAGCTCCAAAACCTGTAGAGGTTGTTGGAAAAGGGAAATCCATTGGATTTCAAGCTCCTGAGAAGGTATCTGAAGGAAGAGGTATCGTTGATCTGATTCTGGATCAAGTGAATGTTCTTTCTGCTGAAAAGTTAGAAGTCTATGATTCCTGGCGTATTGAGAGGCTGTCCTCTAAGTACAACGACTCTCTATCTAACGATGCCATAACCAAAGAATGGAAGAAGAGAGTGGCAAACGAGAAGAAAGTCCTGAAATGGGCAAGAACTTCAGATGTGGGTGAAGCGTTGAATAAGAGAGAAGTGGTGGAAGCTTGCATTCTTGGAAAAGCTCTATTTCCAATCTATGAAGCCAGGAAAGCTAACTTCAACCCTGACGCAAAAGGAGCTAATGTTGAAGCAAAAGTGTTGAAAAAGTTGAATGATATCATGGCAAGCTATGTCTCTGCTGCTTTCAGATACATTCATAGCGCCGATTACTCTGCCGCAGTACCTCTAAACGAAGAAGAAGCAATGGATATTCCAGATGCTTATGAATCAGATGCTGCCCTCTTGATCGAATTCGGGAACTTGTCTGCCGAAGAGAGACGTATTCTAGATCACCCTGTTCAAGAGCTTCCGAATGAAGATGAAGGAATGGTGAATGTTCAAGAGCCTGAACAAGCTCTTGAGACAAACGTTGAAGAAGTGATTATAGAAAATGTAACAGAGGAGGCTTTGAAAGCTTCTATTGAAGAAAATGTCATTATAACCCCTGTTGCGAGAACAGAGGGTGCTCAAGAGAAATTCGCTGAGGTCACTCAGCCAGAAACTGCAAGAACTGAGGGGGAACCCTCTAAAAGAAAGATGATGAAGAAGAAAGTTCCTCGTCTGAGGAGGAACAAGATGAACAACCAACTTTTGTGAAGACCTATTTATTTCCCGATGGAGTTGTAGGAAGTGTTCACGAAAACATCAACATTCTCCGTCACTATTTTGGGAGTCTGCTCGAGAGATTTGAAAAAGCAAAAAAAGAAATCGAAGAAGAGGCACAAGATAAAGCTGCTGAGAATGCTGAAATGAATAAGCAGGAGCAATCCTTGCAGGTTCATACAAACTTTGAGCCTATTCAAAGTATGGCAGCAGAGTCTGAATAAGTGTCTTCTCACGAAGGGATATCTGCTGGAGGAAATAAAATGTTAAGATCTATGAGGTATATGCTCTCCTCAATGCAGAAGACTATGTGTCAGACAGTGATCTCTAGGGAAGAGGAAACAACGAATTTAAGCAATATTCTCAAGATCCTAACTGAGCTTGATAAGACCTTGAAGATGAATACTTATGAGACCCATGTCTCGAATATAAAGTTTGCAAAGTTTGAAAAGGAATGCTTCAGCCGCCAAAGTGAACTGTTTGACATTGAGAGGCATATCAATGATGAACGCCACAAGGAAACCATGAATGAATTTAGTCTGGTGAAGAATCAGATGGTAGAAATGCAGGGTTGCATGAGTAGAAATGATAATGAACGTCAAGCATTTGCTGAAACCATTGCTAGAAAGTTTCAAGCAAAGGAGGATGCTTTAGGCAATGCTGAAGGTGCTTAACCTCGACCGATTCAAGGTGAGTCAAGCAGGAGAAATGATGGTGTGTCAACCGGGACAAGATCCAGACGGGCCCCAAGTACTGATGACAATCATAGGCCAACCAAGAGAGGTGGTGGTCGAAGCGGTGCTGAGCGTGGTGGAAGAAGTGGTGGTGGCTGAAGTAGGCTATCAAATGTCGATCAAGGTGGACGTGCCAGTGCTGGTGAGCGTGGAGGAAGATCAAATGCAGGAGGTCGTGGTGGTCGCGGCTATCCTCATTTCATGAACATGCTTCCTGGGCAAGAGTTGAGTCCAACCGATCCTCGAGTGAAAAGGGAAGAACAATGATCTCTCTTCTTTTACTCTGTTTAACTTTATTGAACATGGTTTCTTGATAGTTTTTCGAATACTGGTTCTTTTTGGATGAATGGTGTAAGTGAACAAAGTGTTTGTTTATTTACTTGATGAATGCATGCTGTTATATATGTATGCAGGTGTGTAATTTCTTCATCAAAAAGGGGGAAATTGTTGGGTCAAATTATTTTGACTAAGTGTTGAAATAATTTACCCTCTGATATTTTGATGATGAAATAACTTATGAGTTTCGCTACAGGTGTGTTAAGACAATACGATATTAGACTTGGATCTAATGATGGCCATTAGACCGATGATGATTTTCATTCGCACAAAATTAGACGCACAATCTAACTCAGTGGAGTTAGACGTGCAGTCTAATAGACGTGTAAATTAGACGCAAGTCTAATGGGATTAGACGTACAGTCTAACTCATCGGAGTTAGACGTGTAAGTCTAATAGATGTGTAAAGATTTAGACGAATGGTCTAACGAATACACGGAATTAGACGCAAGTCTAATGGAATTAGACGTACAGTCTAACTCATCGGAGTTAGACGTGTAAGTCTAATAGATGTGTAAAGAATTAGACGGATGGTCTAATGAACACGGAATTAGACGCAAGTCTAATAGAATTAGACGTACAGTCTAACTCATCGGAGTTAGACGTGTAAGTCTAATAGATGTAAAGAATTAGACTGATAGTCTAATGATTACACGGAATTAGACGTACAGTTTAACTCATCGGACTTAGACGTGTAAGTCTAATAGATGTAAAGAATTAGACGGATAGTCTAATGAATACACGGAATTAGACGTGAGTCTAATAGAATTAGACGTACAAGTCTAACTCATCGGAGTTAGACGTGTAGTCTAATATACTTATAATTAGACGGGTAGTCTAATTGATTTTCGGAATTAGACGGGTAGTCTAATTAGTAAAAGTTAGACGTGAGTCTAACTCCTTCAGATTAGTCTGAGGTAGAACCGGAATGAGACGCGTCAGTCTAACTCAGTGAGAGTTAGACGTGTCGGTCTTATGGTTATTTAATAATTAGACGGGTAGTCTAATTAGTGAAAGTTAGACGTGAGTCTAACTCCTTCAGATTAGTCTGAGGTAGAACCGGAATTAGACGCGTCAGTCTAACTCAGTGGAGTTAGATGTGTCGGTCTAATGGTTATTGAATAATTAGACGGGTAGTCTAATTAGTGAAAGTTAGACGTGAGTCTAACTCTTTCAGATTAGTCTGAGGTAGAACCGAAATTAGACGTGTAGTCTAACTCAGTGGAGTTAGACGTACTCGTCTAATAGTTATTTTTATTAGACTCAAGTTTATTTCTATTAGACCATGCGGTCTAATAGACGTTTCTTATTAGAAGGAGCTGACTTATTTCATTAGACTGATATTCTCAAATTCGTCTAACTGAAATACGTCTAATGCTCTATTTAAGCAGTACGCTTGAATCTAGCATTACTCCTACCCACATGTTATAGTTGTACCCTACTCCTGCTCCACTTTCTAGTGAAGATTAGTACAACAGCTATATGCATCCAATCAAGGAATGCCACGTAAAAGAATTTTCCTCACATTACCCGTTTTGCAGGTACATCCCTGATGGAATATTGGCGCACTACCAGTTTGGTACGGCCACGTTCCTTGTGCTCAGAACCTGCTGTGTACAATGGAGGCTTTCCAATGGAAGAGTGCCACGTATCATTCTTGAAGATTCGACCGTTAGCTCCCCCTCAGTATTTAACAAATCCTAAGGACAACGGACAATCTGTCTCAACAAGCCGAACGAACAAACGAATACAAACGAACAAGCATTCTGATTTTGCAGAGAGAGAGTCTACTCAATCATCTTGCTTACTGAACTTATTTTGTGAAGCTTCTTTCTGATTGTACTGTGTGTGAATCGAGAGAGAGAGCTAAAATTAAAAACACCATTAGCTGAGTGATATTCTTCATCTTGTAATTGAACAGAAAATGTTCTGTTCAATAGTGAGCTAAGTGTGTGTAAACTGTATTTGATTTTTATCATCTTATAGTGAATCCCTAACAGGATATCTATCAAACCGTTTTTCATAAGCCTTCATCCATAGCCAGACCCCCATCTTTAACGATAAAGCCGATCCTATCAAAGTATACTCCATGCTTCCTTCATGTCGCTTTCCTATATCACCTACACAAGAAAATATTTACAAACTTTGGTACCCATATTCAATTGGGTCCTCGATCAATTAGTCCCTTAGGAATCCATATTTGAGTTATTTTGATAAATTTCTCATTTTGTGTTGTAATCAATGCGTATGATTTTGACATAGCAGACGACTTCCTACTAGCCACTAATCCTTTAGCTTTTGAAGATGATTTTCTTTTAAAACTCCTTGACTTTGAGTCAGGTTTTAGATTGCCAGACTTACTGACTGCATCTAACTTATTTTTCAGCCAACTAACAGTTGGCGGAACATAAGTTATTTCATTTTTCAAAGCTAACTCTTCATGAATTGGATCAGGTTCGATGTCAGTTAAACTCCCTTTGACAAAAGTTATTGGCTTAAGCTTGTCAGTTGCTGAGTTTAGATTTTTGCAGGACTGGTTTGGGTCATCGCTATCAAATCTTAAACCGGATTTAGATCCAGCAGGCTTCAACAGACTAATCTGATATTTGACAGCTTCTCCAGACCTTGTCCAAGCACTAACAACATAGTTTAACCTTTTGTTTTAAGAAGAAAGAGTTTGAATATGTTCCTTGAGCATCTCATTCTCAGATGAGATCTCGATCTTTTCATTTTAAAAAGTTTTTAATTCTAGAGTTTGAGACAAATCAAGTTGAGACACTTTAGATGAAGACTTTATTTCATTTAGGGATTCTGCTAGCTTTCTGTACTCTATGACCATGTCATCTAGTGCAGCTACCATTTGTTCCCTTGAAAATTTTTTAGAAGAGAAGTCAAATACCTCAGTTTCCTGAGTTTCTTCTTCTTCTCTTGTCATGAAGCAAGCAACCTCGTATTCATCACTATCACTGGATGAAGAGTAGGAATCATTATAGTTTGGTCTGTTCTTTCCGTCCCCTACCACAAGAGCCTTCAACTCCTTTTCTTCGTCCTTCCTCTTCTCATCACGCTTTGGCTTTTGACATTCTGACTGGTAATGACCTAGAATACCACAGTTAAAACACTTAACATTAGCTTTGCATTTCTTATTATCATTTGAGTTTGAAGAGATTGAGTTAGAGTTGCTCTTCTACTTGAAGTCGCCAAACTTCTTCACGAAGAAAAACATAACATCGTTGTTGAGCTGCTGGGCAGCTGTCTTCACATCAGGAGCAACTGGTGACTATTCAACAGTCACCAAAGATTTGGCAATGTTGATGGGTGAAGGTTGATCTTCTTCAATCCTTGAGTTCAACTCGAACTCATATACCTTGAGATCAGCAAACAGATTGAAGAGCGAGATCTTGTTGAGGTCTTTGGACTCCCTCAGAGCCATCGTCTTTATGTCCCATTCCCTTGGCAAAGCACGCATAACCTTGATAGTAATCTCCCTGTTGCTATAGGTCTTGCCGAGAATAGAGAGAGAGGAGATGATTTTGTTGAACCTTGTGTCAAACTCATTCATTGTTTCTCTAGAACGCATTTTCAAACTATCGAATTGTTGAGTGGCAACCATGATCTTATTCTTCTTTGTTTGCTCATTGCCCTCACATAGTTGGGTAAGTCTGTCCCAGATCTCCTTGGTAGTGTCACACTCGATGATGTAGTTGAACATACTGTCATCAAGAGATCTGCACAACACGTCTAATGCCATGTTGTTGAGGTTGTTTCTCCTTTTGTCTTCACTGGTCCATTCGAATTTCTCCTTATCAATCTTGATGGGACCATCTGTGATAACACTCCACATATCGTCATGAAGAGAAGAAAGGTGAGCACGAACTCTCTTCTTCCACACGATATAGTTTTCTCTTGAGAATGTGGGGATTGCGGTAGCACTGACATCTTTGGTTATGATCGACATTCTTAGTGATAACTTAAGAATAGAAATAGGGTTCTGCTACCAATTGAAAGGATCAGTGGCACCAATAGAGACAGGGGTCTAACTATTGATGACAACTTCTAGAAAATGGTTTGATAGAAATCCTGTTAGGGATTAATATCACTTTCTATTTTTCGCAAACCCTTGTAAACTCTTGAAACGATTCAAGTGCAGAAACATATTCTCAAATTTGAAACTAAGAACTGATGAAGGAGAAGATGACAGAATGTAAATGACACACAGAGTTGTTTATGGATGTTCGGAGTAAAACTCTCCTACGTCACCCCTTCTTCTAACCACCGGAAGGATTCACTATACTTTTCTTAGAGTCAAATACAGTTGGAAAGCTAGCTCACTGTTAAACAGAACAGACTCTGTTCAACTTACAATATATTTAAGAATATCACTTAGTTAGACAAAACTTTGATTCTATCTCTCTCTTGATGTACACACAGTAAGCAAGAAAGCAATTCGTAAGAACGATTATAAGTTCTCAAGTATGGCTTGTTTGTTCGTGTATCTTCTCTATATCTTCGTCCGTTGTCCTTGAGGATCTTTAAATAGATAACATGTACCTACAGTCAAATCTTCTATAATGACACGTGGCAAGCACCCATTGGAAAGCCTCCATAGTACATAGGTACATCAGACTCTGTGCATAAAGATCGTGGCCATACTAATCTGGTAGTGCGCCGAATATTCTTCTAAGATTGTCCTACAAGAAACAAGTAGTGGGAAGAATATTTGCTTAAGTGGCATTAAATCATTGGATGTAACTAGTTGTCGTACTGATCTGCACAGATTAGTGGAGCAGGAGTAGCGTACAACTAGTTGATCGTGGGTAGACGGATGCTAACTTCAAGCAACTGCTGAAGCGAGGCATTAGACGTGCTCCAATTAGACTGACAAGTCTAACGAAGTTAGACGCCCCCGTCTAATAGAAGGATCCATTAGACCACCAAGTCTAATGGAGTTAGAAGAAATGTCTAACTACGTGTCCCTTCAGACTAATCTAAAGGAGTTAGACTTCACGTCTAACTACGTCTGTTAGACTACATATCTAACTATGTCTGTTAGACTGCACGTCTAACTATGTATCTGTTAGACTGCACGTCTAACTACGTATCTGTTAGACTGCACGTCTAACTACGTATTTGTTAAACTACACGTCTAACTACGTATCTAATAACCAATACGTCTAATGAACCAGATTCAAGCTAAGTCGAACCAGATTCAAGCTAACTCAAACTTAGCATGTTTTGACGCACCTACACAAAAACAATTAGACAACTTAGTTTCCTTCTTATTTATGTTTTGCACAAGCTCATCATCAAAATTCCGTTAGTCAAAATGATTTGACCCTTAGTCAAAATAATTTAACCCAACAAAAACCATCCCGTCGATTAGAATAGAGTATGATAGATATTCAAATAGGACCGATAAAAGATCACCACGAAATAATAAGGTAACCATAAGTAGACAGAGAGATGTCAAGCCTGGTACAAGTAGAACTATTAAAACTATCACAGGAAAACTCTTCCGATTAATGAAAGTATGGATTCCCAAGGGACTAATTAACCGTGGACCCAAGTGAATATGGGTACCACAAAGGTGTAAATAGTTGAATTTTGTAGGTCAAACAAATTAAACGGCTGGAGAATTCAGAATGGTACTTAGACAGCGGTTGTTCTAGGCATATGACAGGAAACGGCAAACTGTTAACTAAAATTGTGCAAGAATCCGGTTCAATGATAGTATTCAGTGACAACACCAAAGGTAAAGTTGTGGGCAAGGGTAAGATTGTCCATGGCAACCTGACTGTAAACAATGTACTTCTTGTTGAAAATCTGCACTTCAATCTGCTAAGTATTAGTCAAATGTGTGATGTACGGTATACGGTAGAATTTCATACACATGCATGCTTATTTAAGAATCAACAAGGTAATATCTTACTAACAGGAAAAAGGTTAGGAAACATTTACAAAGTAGACTGGAAAACTAAATGTGATAACTCGATTTACATGATAGCTAAGAATGATCAAAATTGGCTTTGGCATAAAATATTAAACCACTTGAACTTCAAAATAATTAATTATATCTGCACTAAAGAATTAGTTTAGGGAATTCCCAACATGAAATTTTCTAAAGATAAAATATGTTCTTCATGTCAAATGGGTAAACAGATAAAATCTATTTTCAAAAGTAAAGGAAACACTCAATCAAGCCGATGTTTAGAATTACTTCATATGGACTTATTTGGACCGGTTAGGGTCACTAGTCTAGGAGGAATGCACTATACTATGGTAATTATTGATGATTATTCTAGATATACTTGAGTTATATTTTTGGTATCTAAAAATCAAGCTACTCAAAATCTGATTAAAATGCTTAGAAGAGTATAAAATGAGAAATCAAGACGTGTAAATAAAATTAGATGTGATAGAGGTACATAATTTACTAATAGTACATTAACTGTATTTCATGAGGAATCCGACATTAGACACGGGTTGTCTAGTGCTAGAACTCCTCAACAAAATAGACTGGCCGAGAGAAGAAACTGAACTCTCAAGGAAGCCGCAAGATCCATTATAGCCAATTCGGGTGTTGCACAAAAATTTTGGGCCGATGTTATCAACACTGTATACTCAAAATAATTTTGATTAATTTGAGAAAATAATTATATTACAAAACTAATCTTATTTTAGATTATATTAAATGATGTAAATCAAAAACATTCAATTTGACATAAAATCACAATAAATAATTTAAATAAATTAAAAACAAAACTCGTTATTTTTTCAAATACTAATAAATTATTTTTTAAACCTTAATAAACACTAATAGTAAATACAAGTACTCAATTTTCTTAGAATACTTAAAAAAATGAAAGAAAAAACATGTCTCAAAATGATTATAAATATTTTATTGAGATAAGTTACTTATTAAAAACAAATATATCTAAACATAAAATAATAAATTATTGTGAATAATATTTGAATAAGGTTTTCCATAATTTTGATTCGATTAGGATGACTTTTGTATTACAAAATCATTCTTATCTTGGATTAAAATAAATAAAAATAATAATGCAATTTGACATTAAATTACATGAAATATCTTAAAATATATTAAGAAAACTAATAGGAATTTCGTATAATCTAAAATTATTTTTTAAACCCCAAAATTACTGTAATTAAAAATAAAAGTACTCGATTTTCTTATAATATTCCAAAATGAATATTTTATGTATTAATAACAAATCTAACATAATATTCCAAAAGGTTTTCATAAAATAAATCATAATGAGTTGAGAAATATTTTATGTATTAATAACAAATCTAACATAAAATAATACAATATGGTATATAATGTTGAAAAAGATTTGCGTAATTTCGATTCAGTTGGAATAATTTTTATAATATAAAATTAATTTATTTTAGATTATATTAAATGACATAAATCAAAATCATTCAACTAGACATGAAATCAAAAGAAATAATTTAAATAAATTTAAAAAACTTATCGTAATTTTAAATATAATTATATTAATTTTTAATCCCAAATAAACTCTAATAATAAATACAAGTACTCGATTTTTTTAGAATATCCCAAAAATGAAAAAAAAACCATGTCTTAAAATGATTTATATTGCGTTGAGATGAGTTTACTTATTAAAAACAAATCTATCTAACTTAAAATAATAAATTATTGTGTATAATATTAAAATAAGGTTTCCATAATTTTGATTCTAATTTGTATTACAAAATTATTCTTATTTTGGATTAAAAAAAATATAAAATAATAAGTTTCGTATACGATAAAAATAATAAAAAATACAAAAGTCATTCTTATCTTAAGAATATTTTATCGTATACGAAACTTATTATTTTTTATATACTTTAATCCAAAATAATAATAATTTTGTAATACAAAAGTCATTCTAATCAAATCAAAATTATGGAAAACCTTATTCTAATATTATACACAATAATTTATTATTTTATGTTTGATAAAAAATTTTTTAATAATTAAACACATCTCAACACAATATAAATCATTTTGAGACATGTTTATTTTTCATTTTTGAGATATTCTAAAAAAATTGAGTACTTGTATTTATGATTAAAGTTTATTTGGGTTTAAAAAAACATTGAGTTTTTTTTATAATTTATTTAAATTATTTAATTTGATATTATGTAAAATTGAATGATTTTAATTTAGGTCATTTAATATCATTAAAATAAGTGTAGTTTTGTAATAATAATTATCTCAACTAAATCGAAATTATCATAAATATTATTCGAACATTATATACAATATTGTATTATTTTATGTTAGATTTGTTATTAACACATGAAATGTTTCTCTCAACTTATTAGGATTCTTTTTATGACAACCTTTTTCATCTTGGAATATTGTAATAAAATTGAGTACTTTAATTTATATTATAGTGATTTTTGTGTTTAAAAAATAATTTTATCGTATACAAAATTACTATTAGTTTTCTTAATATATTTTTAAGATATTTCATTTAATTTTATGTCAAATTACTTTAATATTTTTATTTATTTTAATCCAAAATAAAAATAATGTTGTAATTAAAAAGTCATCTTATCCAATTAAAATTATAAAAAAACCTTATTCTAATATTATAGACAATACTTTATTATTTTATGTTAGATAAATTTGTTTATAATAAGTAAATTCATCCCAACATAATATAAATCATTTTGAGACATGTTTTTTTTTCATTTTTGAGATATACTAAAAAAATCGAGTATTTGTATTTATTATTAGAGTTTATTTAGGATTAAAAAATAATTTTATTGTATTTGAAATTACGATGAATTTTTTAAATTTATTAAAATTATATCTTTTGATTTCATGTCTAGTTGAATGATTTTGATTTATGTCATTTAATATAATCTAAAATAAATTAGATTTATATTATAAAAATTATTTCAATTGAATCGATGTTACGCAAATCTTATTCAACATTATATACCGGTATATAGTATTATTTTATGTTAGATTTGTTATTAATACATAAAATGTTTCTAAAATCATTATTATTCATTTTATGAAAACCTTTTATATTTTGGAATATTGTAAGAAAATTGAGTATTTTAATTTTTAATTACAGTGATTTTAGGTTTTAAAATTAATCATATCATATAGAAAATTACGATTAGTTTTCTTAAAATATTTTAAGATGTTTTAAGTAATTGTATGTCAAATTGCATTAATATTTTTATTTATTTCAATTTGAAATAAGAATGATTTTTTAATACAAAAGTCATCTTAACCAAATCAAAATTATAGAAAACCTTATTCAAATATTATTAACAATAATTTATTATTTTAGGTTAGATAGATTTGTTTTTAATAATTAAACTCATCTCAACATAATATAAATCATTTTGAGACCTACTATTTCTTTTCTTTTTGAGATATTCTAAGAAAATCGAGTAATTTTATTTATTATTAGAGTTTATTTGGGATTAAAAAATAATATAATCATATTTGAATTTAATTTGAGTTTTTTTAATTTATTTAAATTATTTCTTGTGATTTCATGTCAAGTTGAATGATTTTGATTTATGTTATTTAATATAATCTAAAATAAATTAGTTTTATAATATAAAACATATTTCAACTGAATCGAAGGGACGCAAATCTTATTCAACATTATATACCATATTGTATTATTTTATGTTAGATTTGTTATTAATACAACAAATGTTTCTTAACTCATTATGATTCATTTTATGAAACCTTTTACATTTTGGAATATTGTAAGAAAATCATCGTGTACTTTTATTTTTAATTACAGTAATTTTGGGTTTAAAAAATACGGTTAATTTTCTTAATATATTTTAAGATCTTTCATGCAATTTTATGTCAAATTGCATTATTATTTTTATTTATTTTAATTTTTAATAAGACGGAATTTGTAATACAAAAGTCATCTTAATCTAATCAAAATTATAGAAAACCTTATTCAAATATTATATATAATAATTTATTATTTTATGTTAGATATATTTGTTTTTAATAAGTAACTTATCTCAACACAATATTTTTAATCATTTTCAAACATGTTGTTTTTTCATTTTTGGGATATTCTAAGAAAATTGAGTGCTTGTATTTATTTAAGAGTTTATTTGGGTTAAAAAATAATATAATCGTATTTGAATTTACGATGAATTTTTTTAAATTTATTTAAATAATTTCTTGTGATTTCATGTTAAGTTGAATGATTTTGATTTATAACAATTTATAAAATCTAAAATAAATTAGTTTTATATTATAAAATTATTTCAACTGAATCGAAATTACACAAATCTTATTCAACATTATATACCATATTGTATTATTTTATCTTAGTTTTGTTATTAATACATAAAATGTTTCTCAACTCATTATGATTCATTTTATGAAAACTTTTTAAATTTTAGAATATTGTAAGAAAATCAAGAACTTTTATTTTTAATTACAGTGATTTTGGGATTTAAAAAATAATACTATCGTATACAAAATTACGGTTAGTTTTCTTAATATATTTTAAGATATTTCATGTAATTTATGTCAAATTGCATTATTATTTTTATTTATTTTAATCCAAAATAAGAATGATTTTGTAATACAAAAGTCATCCTAATCGAATTAAAATTATAGAAAACCTTATTCTAATACTATACACAATAATTTATTATCTTATGTTAGATAGATTTGTTTTTAATAAGTAAACTTATCTCAACACAACATCAATCATTATGAAAAATGTTTTTTTTTTCATTTTTGGGATATTCTAATAAAATCGGCTACTTGTATTTATTATTAGAGTTTATTTAAGATTGAAAAATAATATAATTGTATTTGAATTTACGATAAGTTTTTTAAATTTATTTCTTGTGATTTTATGTCAAGTTGAATGATTTTGATTTATAACAATTAATCAAATCTAAAATAAATTAAGTTTATATTATAAAAATTATTTCAACTGAATCGAAATTACACAAATCTTATTCAACATTATATACCATATTGTATTATTTTATCTTAGATTTGATATTAATACATGAAATGTTTCTCAACTCATTATGATTCATTTTATGAAAACCTTTTATATTTTTAAATATGGTAAGAAAATCGAGTACTTTTATGTTTAATTATATTGATTTTGGGATTTAAAAAATAATACTATCGTATACAAAATTACGGTTAGTTTTCTTAATATATTTTAAGATATTTCATGTAATTTATGTCAAATTGCATTAATATTTTTATTTATTTTAATCCATAATAAGAATGATTTTGTAATACAAAAGTCATCCTAATCGAATCAAAATTATGGAAAACCTTATTCTAATACTATACACAATAATTTATTATTCTAAAAAAATCGAGTACTTGTATATATTATTAGAGTTTATTTGGGATTAAAAAATAATATAATTGTATTTGAAATTATGATGAGTTTTTTAAATTTATTTACATTATTTCTTTTGATTTCATTTCTAGTTAAATGATTTTGAGTTATGTCATTTAATATAATCTAAAATAAATTACTTTTATAATATAAAATTCATTTTAACTAAATCAAAATTACGCAAATCTTATTCAATATTATATACTATAATGTATTATTTTATGTTATATTTGTTATTAATACAATAAATATTTTTAAACTCATTATGATTCATTTTATAAATTATTTTTACATTTTGGAATATTGTAAGAAAATGAAGTACTTTTATTTTAATTAAAATGATTTTGGGGTTTAAAAAATAATCTTATCGTATACGAAATTACTATTAGTTTTCTTAATATATTTTTAGACATTTCATGTAATTTTATTACAAATTACATTATTATTTTTAATTATTTTAATCCGAAATAAGAATGATTTTATAATAAAAAATTATTCTCATCGAATCAAAATTATGGAAAACCTTATTATAATATTATATAGAATAATTTATTATTTTATGTTAGATAGATTTGTTTTTAATAAGTAAATTCATCTAATGTAATATAAATCATTTTGAGACATGTTATTTTTTCAATTTTGGTATATTCTAAAAAAATCAAGTACATGTATTTATTATTAGAGTTTAGGGTTTAGGGTTTAGGGTTTGGTATTTAATAATAATATAATTGTATTTGAAATTAGGATGAGTTTTTTAAATTTATTTATATTATTTCTTTTGATTTCATTTCTATTTGAATGATTTTGATTTATGTCATTTAATATAATTTAAAATAAATTATTTTTGTAATATAGTAATTATCTCAAATTAATCGAAATTATCATAAATATTATTCGAACATTATATACAATATTGTATTATTTTATGTTAGATTTGTTATTAATACATAAAATATTTCTCTCAACTTATTATGATTCATTTTATGACAACCTTCTACATTTTGGAATAATGTAATAAAATCGGATACTTTAATTTTTAATTACAGTGATTCTGGGTTTTTAATAATAATATTATCGTATACGAAATACTATTAGTTTTGTGAATATATTTTAAGATCTTTCATGTAATTTTATGTCAAATCGTATTATTATTTTTATTTATTTTATAATACAAAAGTAATCTTAATCGAATAAAAATTATTGCAAATCTTATTCTAATATTATAAACAATAATTTAATTATTTTATGTTAGATAGATTTGTTTTTATTAAGTAACTCATCTCAAAATAATATTTTTAATCATTTTGAGACATGTTTTTTTTTCATTTTTTGGATATTCTAAGAAAATCGGGTACTTGTATTTATTAAGAGTTTTGTTTTTTATTTATTTATTATGATTTTATGTCAAATTGTATTATTATTTTTATTTATTTTAATCATAAATATGAATAATTTTATAATACAAAAGTCATCTTAATCGAAACAAAATTATTGCAAACCTTATTCTAATATTATACACAATGATTTATTAATTTAAAGATAGATTTGTTTTTAATAATTAACTCATTTGAACACAATATTTTAAATCATTTTGAGACGTGTTTTTTTTCTTCATTTTTTGGATATTATAAGAAAATCGGGTACCTCTATTTATTATTAGAGTTTATTAAAGCTTAAAAAATAATTTAATCGTATTTGAAAAAATAAAGAGTTTTGTTTTTAATTTATTTATTGTTATTTTATTTGAAATTGAATGTTTTTATTTACGTCATTTAATATAATCTAAAATAATATTAGTTTTATAATATAATAATTATCTCAACTTAATCGAAAATTTCTTAAATATTATTAAAACATTATATGCGTTATTATTTTACATTAAATTTGTTATTAAAACATTTAATGTTTCTCTCCAATTATTATGATTCATTTTATGACAACTTTTTTCATTTAGCAATATCGTAAGAAAATCAAGTACTTTTTTTGTTAATTACAATGATTTTGGGTTTAAAAAATATTCATATCGGAACAAAATTACGGTTAATTTTCGTAATATATTTAAGATCATTCATGTAATTTTATGTTAAATTGCATGATTATTTTTTATTTATTTCAATCCAAAATAAGAATGATTTTGTAATACAAAAGTTATCTTAATCGATTAAAAATTATGGCAAACCTTATTTTAATATTATACACAATAATTTATTATTTTATCTTAGATATATTTGTTTTTAATAAGCAACTCATTTCAAGACAATATAAATCATTTTGAGACAAGTTTTTTTTTTCATTTTAAGGATATTCTAAGAAAATCGGATACTTGTATTTATTATTAAAGTTTATTAAGGTTTAAAAAATAATTTAATCGTATTTGAAAACACAATGATTTTTTTTTAATTTATGTAAATTATTAATTGTGAGTATATGTAAAATTGAATGTTTTTGATTTACATAATTTAATATAATCTAAAATAAGATTAGTTTAGTAATTTAATAATTATCTAAAATTAATCGAAATTATCATTAATATTATTCGAATATTATATACCACATTGTATTATTTTATGTTAGATTTGTTATTAATACATAAAAAATTTCTCTCAACTTATTATGATTCATTATATGACAACCTTTTTAATTTTGGAATATTGTAATAAAATCGGGTACTTTAATTTTTAATTACAGTAATTTTGGGGTTTAAAAAATAATCTTAACGTATACGAAATTACTATTAATTTTCTTAATATATTTTAAGATATTTCACGTAATTATATTAAGAATTACAATATTATTTTTTATTTATTTTAATACAAAATAAATGACGTTGTAATACAAAAGTCATTCTAATCGAATCAAAATTATGGAAACTGTTGGGTCAAATTATTTTCACTAAGTGTCAAAGTAGTTTGACTAGTGAAATTTTGATGATGAATGTATATAAAACTCAATATATGCCGTCTAATCGTTCTTGGTGCATGTGTATCGAAAACAGGGTATATTAGACTTAGTCTTAATGAGGTTCATTAGATTGATTGGGCATTTGATGCATTGAGTTACACATAGTTCGACATGTAGTCTAACAGACGTAGTTAGACGTGTAGTCTAACAGACGTAGTTAGACGTGCAGTCTAACAGAGGTAGTTAGACGTGTAGTCTAACACACAAAGTTAGACGTACAGTCTAACAGACGTAGTTAAACGTGCAGTCTAACACAAGGAGTTAGACGTGTAGTCAAATAGATGAGAGTTAGACGTGCAGTCTAACAAACGTAGTTAGACGTGCAGTCTAACCGACGTAGTTAGATGTGCAGACTAACACACAAAGTTAGACGTGTAGTCTAACAGACGTAGTTAGACGTGCATTCTAAATCACGGAGTTAGACGTGCAGTCTAATAGATGAGAGTTAGACGTGCAATCTAACAGACGTAGTTAGACGTGCAGTCTAACAAACGTAGTTAGACGTGCAGTCTAACAGACATAGTTAGACGTACAGTCTAACAGACGTAGTTAGACATGTAGTCTGACACACAGAGTTAGACGTGCAGTCTAACAGATGAGAGTTAGATGTGCAGTCTAATAGACGTAGTTAGATGTCCAGTCTAACAAACGTAGTTAGACGTGCATTCAAACAAACGTAGTTAGACGTGCAGTCTAACACACGGAGTTTGACGTGCAGTCTAACACACGGAGTTAGACGTGCAGTCTAACACACAGAGTTAGACGTGCAGTCTAACACACGGAGTTAGACGTGCAGTCTAACACACGGAGTTTCTACTTGCAGTCTAACACACGGAGTTAGACGTGCAGTCTAACACACGGAGTTATATATGCAGTCTAACTTCTTCAGATTAGTTTGAAGGGATGTATAGTTAGACGTGCACTCTAACTAATGGAAGTTAGACGTGCAGTCTAACTCCTTCACATTAGTTTGAAGGGATGTGGTATTAGACGTGTTGCCTAATCTCATTAGACTAGGTGGTTTAATGGATCCTGCTATTATATGGGTGCGTCTAATTTCATTAGACGAGGTTGGGTAGGAGAAATACGTCTAATGTTATTCTTAAGTAGTTGCTTGAAGCTAGCACACGTCTACCCACGATCAACTAGCTGTACGCTACTCCTACTCCACTTTCTAGCGAACATCAGTACCACAACCAGTTGCAACCAACTGATTTATTCCACGTAAGCAAATATTCTTCCCACTACTTGTTTTTTTAGGAATATTGTAAGAAAAATTAAGTAGATTAATTTTAACCAACC
This sequence comes from Impatiens glandulifera, assembly GCF_907164915.1. NCBI lineage: Eukaryota > Viridiplantae > Streptophyta > Magnoliopsida > Ericales > Balsaminaceae > Impatiens > Impatiens glandulifera. Next base: position 7,747 of record NW_025919639.1, on the reverse strand, counting down.
AAAAGACGTAATCAAATCTCAATCTTCTTGTGTAGGTACAGATCAAGCCGCATCATACCGGCTGAAGTAAATGATTCAATGATCCGGTCATAGTTTATGAAACAGGCTGAACTTCTCAACCGGATCGCCTAACAAAAGATGATTCATCAGGCTAACTCACCTGTATTGAAGATCATAAAAGTTCAACGAAAAAATATGAAAAGCGGTGAATTTGAGAAAATGACGTAATATGACGATATAGAGATTTCTTGAAAATACAAAAGAAGATAATATCCGAATCAGAAACATGCAACGAAAACAATGATGAAACTGTTTATCCAACTCTACAAGCAACATCTGATTCAGGCTGATGAATTGGTGCATGTATGTCATGTGTCAAAAATGCAAGCCAACCTAAGTCCATGACTGCCAAGTGTCCGAAATAACAAAGCGTGCACGCATCCTCTAAACCGGATCGGCGTGGCTTCAAATGACCAATCCGGTAGAGAGAGAAAATTATGACCGTTGTCATATTTTCTCTATAAATAGAAGCAAATGGTGCCAAAGACACATACGCGTGAGATCTCTACGAAAAAGCTTATACATAGAGAGAAGAAACAACAAAAGATGTTACGTACCACCTCGAACAACGATTGAAATTCTTGAAAGTGTTTGTGTATTGTGTGTGTATTTTACTTTTAAGTAAAAAGTATTGTATTACATCATTATGATTGGTGTAACCGACGAGCTGTTACTCGTTCGGATTGTGTGTTGTGATTGTGTAATATTCCGTAGTGAATATCCTTCACATTGTTTGAGAAGAAGGAGTGACGTAGGAGATTAAACTCCGAACATCCATAAAATCCTGTCTCGTGTTCTTTACTTTCATACTCCAGCTTACTCATTGAAACCTAACCAAAACATCTAAACTGAGATCACTAATATATTCCTAAATTGAACCGACTTTCTCCTCAAACCGATATCTCCTAAATAACCTCCAAACCGAACTGTGTGTGTTGCTTCAAGTTGAAACAAACCATTTCCGCACTTGAACCCGGTTCAAGAGGTTCGTGACAGCTTGTGTAGTATTAAGAAGCGGTTCTAGTCTCTAACCGGACTATTACTAGTTTGTGTGTTGTGTTGTTAAGCGTTCACCCTTAAGAAGCCGGACCCCGGTCCTCCAAGGGCGATCCCGATCCTAACAAATATCCTTGAAGAATATTTGGCACACTACAAGATATCTATTTTTCCCGCTCAAATATTAAAACAGTCATCTCCGAATAACATGAAGACACGTGTCTTTCAGAGTTAAGAGAGATTGACTAATATACCCTCAATATAATGATGACTCTTTGGAAAGGACGTATAAAATTAATTGATGGGTTATACCCCTAGGAAAAACGACGGTTATCCTATATGACTCTTGGTAGTCTATATAAGGACAATTTTGCATGAGATTGAAAACATTTTCTCACTCATGCTTTTTAAGAACCCTAGATTTCTTTGATATTCACTCTAAAAAATCTTTGTTCTTTGTGTGACTGTTCGTATTCTTCTGAAAAATGAGAAACATGAGAATCAGGCTTGGTCATTGTACTCTGTAGGTGGATTTTCCTTCTATTTACATGTTCGATCAGCAAGAGGTGGTCGAAATGTTCAGATCCCTTGAATATTCCGGCCTGGGAAAGTATCTATGAGGATCGTTCATCTTCCACGAAAAAAAAATGAGGGAGTTCTTCAAATCTTCAATAATGGTAGGATTCTATTGTAGTAACCGTGAATGGAACCGAAATCTACTTCAACGAAGCGGTCTATGCGGAGTTCTTTGAACTTCCATCAGAAGGGCATCCTTTCAATCGGAGGTGACAGAAGAAATGAAGAAGGTCTTCTCAGCCGACCGTTCGACAATTCGACTCAACGGGAGAAAGAAGGTTCTCAAACCACAATTCATTCTATTAAATGACATTGTGGTTAAAGCTCTTCAGGGGAAGGCGGGATCCTTTCACTTAAATAGTCAAGATCCATTCGACTATATGTCTACCATTTCAAAAGGGATTCAGGTCAACTGAGCCTCGACGTTGTTCCAGAATCTCTGTTTTGCAATCAATTAGGAGAACAAGGAGAGCATAAACTTTACTGCTCAACTAAGTCGATTGTTGGAGCATTTGGAGGTCCCGATGTAGGATTTAGAACCGATTAACTCGACCAGGGTGTATACTGTCTTCACAGTTCCTAACACCCTTGTAAGAATGAAGAACAATAATGAGTCGCTCTCGGGAGCCTCAAGCCAACATACAACATGAAGGTCTGTGACCCGGTCTAAACATCCAACGGCTTCTGTTCCATCTACAAGAGCCAAACGATCCAAAACTGTCAACGAGCCTGAGGCTAGTTCTACCAGACTTAAGAGCTCCTCGAAGAAGGATTCTAGAATAGTTGATTCCAGAGTCAGGCATCGTCCTGTCAAACTTTCCACCATTCCCATGTCTCCCCTGTCTCCGGCTGCAAGTGAGTTGCAAAAATCTTCAGGGTCCTTTGTTTCGAGAGGAGAAAAGTCAAAGGCACCCCGCGCGTCTGAATCAATGAAAGCGTCATCGAATGTTACTTCTCCTGAATCCACGGCGAAAGTGCCCAAATTCAATGTTCCTAAGATGGAACAAGATAAGTCTGATCTTATTCCTTTTGAGGAATTTGCTGTCGGGCCAACTGTTGAGCTAGTTGGTCCAATCACTGAAAATTTTGATAGAGTTGCGTCTCTTGTTCATCAACCTGATCTTGTAGCAGCGGGTGTTACAAAGTCTGTTGAACCAGAGCAAGGTGCTGCTCTTACGTCTGTTGCTGATGGTGAATCTGAGAAGGCTACTTCTATGTTAATAGAACTGCCTCACGTTCCAAACTTTGTCCCAACGGAGTCTTTGGTGACTAGCAAGATAGTTCCAGCCGAACCCTTGCCAGGAATCTTCATCAAACCCCTGTCTGCCCATGAAATCGTGCGTTCCACAAGAAAATCCACTGGAATTGTTTTTGGGGAACCAAGACCCTCTCCAAAGCCCGTCGAAGTTATTGGGAAAGGGAAGGATGTTGTTATTAATCATGATGAGGAAGTTTTTGAGGCAACATTTATTGTTGACCTTATGATGAATCAGGCCAAGGCTGTTTCTAAAAAGATAGAGATCTTCGATACTTGGGTTCTGAATAGAATGTCTATCAAGTACACCGGGGTCATCAAAGGCAAAGGCATAACAAGTCAATGGTTAAATCTTGTCAAAAATGAGAAGAGAGTCTTGAAGTGGGCCAAGACATCGGAGGTGTATGAAGCTCTTAAGAGAAAAGAGCTAGTTGAAACACACCTGAGAGGAAGAGCTCTCTTTCCCATTCTACAAGCAAGAAGAGCCAATTTTAACCCTCTAGAGAAGAGTTCCAAAGCTGAAGAGAAAGCCTTGAAGAGATTGGACGAGATCATGGAGGATTACATTTCGGTTGTTACCCGGTACGTATAAAGATGAGCAAACTGCTGCTCTTTTGATTGAACTTGGAAGTTTTTCTACTGAAGAAAAACGTCTAATGGCTCAACCCTCTGTTGAGCAAGCCGAGGAACCTATTCAAACGAATTCATCTATTGAAGAAGAAGAAAAAGTTATTCAAGAGCCTATTCAAGCTCTTGTTTTAAAAGAAAAAGAAGTTTTTGAAGAGCCAATTCAAGCTCTTATAACCCATGAAGAATAAGTGGTGGAATCCCCTGTTGTCAGAGTAGAGGTTTCTCGAGTGAAGGAGGATGATATGTTCAGCCTAGTACAGTTCATTCGGAGGGAGAACCCTCAAAAGACAAAGAAGCAAAGAAGAGTTCCTCATCTGAGGGGGAACAATTTAATGTTAATTCATCCAAGCCACTACCATTTCGGATATAAATGCTACAAAAATTTATGATAATATTCTCCACCCTTATCACAATTCAGGAAATCTGTCCGAGAGAATTGACAGGGCATATGAAAAATGGAAATTAAGAAGAAGATAAATCTGAAAGTATGTCATATGAACCGGAGCAGTCTATGCAAGTTCATGATCACATCAGCCCTATTCAGACTGTTGCAGCAGATTCGCAAGAGAACTCATCTAATGAAGGATCTTCCGTGGATGGTACAAAGCTCATAATGTTCATGTATGCTTTATTAGCAATGCTCCAAAAGAATGTGGCAGTAATGGAATATAATATGACGAAAATCATGAAGAACTAGAAAGAGGACAGGAAGAATTGTGCTGATCTTGTTAAAAGTCATAGGAGTTGGAGAAAACGTTGAAGAAGAACATGTACAAAGTTAATGTCTCCAATACGAATTTTTTAAGATTTGAAAAGAAACTCTTCAATCGACAATCTGAAATGATGAACTTTGAAAGACAAATCAATGTTGATCTTCAACGTGAGGTTATGGAAGGAATAAGCTTGGTTCAAAATCAGATGGTTAAAATTCAAGGCAGCTTGAGAAGAACTGATGCTGAAAGACTAGAGTATACTGATTCCATAGCAAGAAAATTTCAAGCTGAAGAGAATGCTAAAGTTGCTGCTAAGAAATAGAAAAATCTCATTACTCAGGGCGAGGCAGATAGAGACAGAAGAGGTGACAGTGTTTCAACTGGCACCAGATCCAAGCGAAAGAAAACCAACAATGATAGCGGCAGACCGAATAAAATAGGCGGTGGTCGTAGTAGTGATCACGGTGACAGAAGCACTAGCTGCACTCGTGGTGGCCGAAGTGATGGAGTCGCCCGTGGTGGCAGAAGTGATGGAACTGGTCGTGGTGGCCGTTCTCTTCCTCCCTTTCGCAATCTTCTAACTGGTCAAGAGATGACTGGTGAAGGGATGAGCTATCAAGGATCTCGTTTCCCGATCGACCCTCGCGTAAAAAGGGAAGATAAATAATCTCCTTTCTTCTCCCCTATTAGTTTATGAACTTTGTTTCTTGAAATCCTGTTTTTGAATATTGGTTTTGAAAAATATTTGTGTAAGATGGATGAACAAGTTTAACTCTGCATTTTATATGATGGGTCTTTAATTTGTTACATATGCAATGTTTTAACATCATCATCAAAAAGTGGGAAATTGTTGGGTCAAATTATTTTGACTAAGTGTCAAAGTAGTTTGACTATTGGAATTTTGATGATGAATATATATAAAACACAATATATGTTGTATAATCGTTCTTGGTGTAGGTGTATAGAAAACAGGGTATATTAGACTTAGTCTTAATGAGGTTCATTAGACTGATTGGGCATTAGATGCATTCTCACAGAGTTAAACGTGCAGTCTCACAGACGTAGTTAGACGTGCAGTCTAACAGACGTAGTTAGACGTGCAGTCTAACAGACGTATTTAGACGTGCAGTCTAACACACGGAGTTAGACGTACAGTCTAATAGACGTAGTTAGACGTGCAGTCTAACACACGGAGTTAGACGTGCAGTCTAACAAATGAGAGTTAGACGTGCAGTCTAACAGACGTAGTTAGATGTGCAGTCTAACACACGGAGTTAGACGTGTAGTCTAACAGACGTAGTTAGACGTGCAGTCTAACACATCGAGTTAGACGTGCAGTCTAATAGATGAGAGTTAGACGTGCAGTCAAACACATGGAGTTAGACGTGTAGTCTAATAGACGTATTTAGACGTGCAGTCTAACATACGGAGTTAGACGTGCAGTCTAACAGACGTAGTTAGACGTGCATTCTAACACACGGAGTTAGACGTGCAGTCTAACAGATGAGAGTTAGACGTGCAGTCTAACAGACGTAGTTAGACGTGCAGTCTAAAAGACGTAGTTAGACGTGCAGTCTAACAGACATAGTTAGACGTGCAGTCTAACAGACATTGTTAGACGTACAATCTAACAGATGAGAGTTAGACGTGCAGTCTAACTCCTTCAGATTAGTTTGAAGGGATGTATAGTTAGACGTGCAGTCTAACTAATGGAAGTTAGACGTGCAACCTAACTCCTTCAGATTAGTCTGAAGGGATGTGGTATTAGACGTGTTGTCTAATCCCATTAGACTAGGTGGTCTAATGGATCCTGCTATTAGATGGGGGCATCTAATTTCATTAGACGAGATCGGTTAGGTGAAATATGTCTAATGCTATGCTTAAGTAGTTGCTTGAAGCTAGCACTCGTCTACCCACGATCAACTAGCTGTACGCTACTCCTACTCCACTTTCCAGTGAAGATCAGTACGAATGCCAGTTGCAACCAATTGAGTAATTCCACGCAAGAAAATATTCTTCCCACTACTTGTTTTTGTAGGAATATCCTTGAAAAATATTTGGCACACTACCAGATTCGTACGACCACGATCTAGTGCTCAGAGTCTGCAGTGTAATATGGAGGCATTCCAATGGAAGCTCTCCACGTGTCATTATGAAAGATTCGACCGTTGGTATATGCTCCTTATTTAAAGATTCTTAAGAACAACGTAAGAAGAGCCACAACTTTGAGCGAACAAATCGAACTATCAGATTATTCAATCTACGTATATTGAGCGAGCTTCTTTCTTGTTTTTATTGAGTGTTCAATCAAGAGAGAGTTAGAATCAAAGCATTGTTTTAGCTTAGTGATATTCTTCATATTGTAAGTTGAATAGAGTCTGTTCTGTTCTACAGTGAGCTATTCGTGCAACTGTATTTGATTCAAAAGTATAATGAATCCTTCCGGTGGTTGTAAGAAGGGTTGACGTAGGAGAGTTAGCTCTGAACATTCATAAACAAACGGTTGTGTCTTTTCATTCTGTCATCTTTTCATTCTTGGTTCTTTGCGTCAAACCCAAGCAAATATTTCCGTACTTGAATCGTTCAAGAGTTTGCAAGAGTTTGTGCAGAATAGAAAGTGATTTAAATCTTTAATAGAATTTATATCAAATCATTTGTCCTAAGCCGTCATCAATAGCCAGACCCCGTCTATATTAATATAGTTTGTCTGGCCGGTTCCAAAATTAATCTACTTAATTTTTCTATCAATTTCCGGTTATTTGCCTTGGCTTCTGGTCGGTTTGATAACTTGATCGGGTCAGTTTTCTTAACCGGTTCATTGATTTGACCGGTCCGGTTCTTTGTTCCTGCATGGGAAGTTTATTTATGTTAAGTTCTGTTGACCGGTCTAATTTTATCTAACACATACATATATCATATGTTAGATATTATGTAAATTGAATAATTTTATTAAAAATTACCATATCTCATTTTGTCTGCGAAAATGGTTTACTGCTAGTGTGGTGGGGGTACATCATTTTTTTTCTGTTGTCAGCGTTGGTGTTACTTTTTTTCTGAAATTACAAGATAATAGTTGTTAGTTAATCGTCAAAAAACATATAAAATGAAATATAAATGACTATGTACTGTACCTTAAATTTAGACGCAAAGTAGTGATTGTTAAGAAAATAATTCCAATCTTTGTGATAAAATTCCCGAGGAGCTTTTATTTTGAATCTGTCCTCGTCGTTATTATACGGGTTGATGTAAGTCTTCTTGTTTGCATATCTCCACCTACCCCATGCCTTCTTTGCTTGTGGCATCGTCTTATCTCTATAGGCTTCAATGGGAATGTCTGTTGAACTATCGAAAGAATCCTGAAAAATAACATAATATTTTAGGATTTAAAAGTTTCAAATTATAAGATAACACGTTAAAAAATATATAACTCACGAAGATAAACTGCAATATATGGTTTAATTGGGATTGGAAGAGATCAGACCAGTTTTTTAGACGATGTGGCACCAACTCGCTTTTC
>NW_025919638.1:0-1120 GCF_907164915.1 Impatiens glandulifera | reverse complement strand
GCGCCTGCATCAGGGGGAAGTACATCGTCTCGACTGTCAGAAACCATACGTTCTGGATCGACGAGGATGAATTTGCCTCACTCTTCGGTCTACCCGCTGAAGGTTTCTCTGATTTTCCGACTATTCAGAGCCTTGCGGGATTTGAAACCGCGCTTTACTTGTCGGCCACCCCTCTTCCGGTGGAACACTTTGGGCCAAAAACCCAACTTGCTAGTCACGGTCAGCTATTGCTCGAAATCGTGACCCGATCAATTCTGTGTCAGTCGCCTAATCAACGGTATTCCAGGAATACCTACAACATCACGACCCACATTCTTTGCAAATCGGCCATCAACTGGTCATCGGTCATATGGGAAAACTTAAAGAATATGGTGCTGACCAAGAAGGGTCTCGGGTATGCACCGCATATCAGCAAGCTGATTCTTGGGTACCGACCAGAGTTCGGACCGGGCACACCGACTTCCTCTTCAAACATCCTCAACAGTGATTCGGCAAGAGAACGACTCTGGAGAATGTCTGTTGAATAGGCTATACTTTACATTGTTTTTGTATGCCTATCTCTGTACCGAATCTTATAATCGGTTTTCTTCATCTGCTACTTCTTGAATTCCATTATCATTTCAGTTTAAATGACCGTGTCTTCTTAATTCTTTGAACATTTATCTAAGTAACCGGTTCACATCTTCAAATAACCGCGTTCTTATCCGGTCTTATAAAATCTGCTTAAAACTGTTAACACTCTGATCAATCAAAATGTCTGGTTAGACTTAGAAACCGCTCAATCATTCGGCTTCAAGAAAAGAATGCGTCATCCATGACATAAGCAAAGGATTTTGGAGGGAAGTCTCCCGCCCAAAATTGCCGCCCCCCCGTTTTTGTTTTACCGCCCATAGTTTGGCGCCTTTTCATTTTGGAGGGAAAATTCCCGCCCATTATTGATGGGACGGTTGGGCTTCCAAACCGCATCTATAAAAGGGACCTTCGGTCATTTTATTTCATTCTCACGCGAATTCACTTTCTCTCTCTAAGCTCTCTAAACTCTTTGAAGCGGTTCTCTAATTCTCAAATTCTATAACATGGGGCGTGATGCGGCATTGTTCAAACTCTACTCTCAGGTGGA
>NW_025919637.1:0-29452 GCF_907164915.1 Impatiens glandulifera | reverse complement strand
TTCGGACAGACAAAACCGGTAGTTCCTCCTAAACCGTTGGACTTCAAATTTTCAAGGTATCTGTGGAAGAACCGCCTGGTTTATCAGACAGAGTAAACCGACCGGTTACTTGGTGAATGCAACAAATAACCGCATCGGGATGAACAACTGATAACTGACCGGTTCGGAAATAGGTTATCTTAGATTATTTGAAATTCAAACAAAAGTGGAATAACTATCAGTGTTTAAATTTATCTGTTCTGAAACATTGCCTTTTCAAAGTAAAATGGTCGCACCTAAAAAGACGTGAAGATCTGATATCTTTCATGGTCCAGGTCTATGACCAACACCCTAGGCTGCAAACATGCCTATTTTATGCAACACTCTTTACACTGTAGTTAATAGACATTATCACCTATAATCCCTGGATAATAGGATACTCCCCCAACTAGTATTTAAGTGAAGCAAACATTGACCAAAACAATTACAAGACAAAAGCTCATTCTCACACTAAGACAAAATGTCTCAGTTTCCTAACATCTTTCAAGTTGATTTCCAATATGCCTTGAGCACTGAACACTATGATGTGTTCAAAGTGATTAAATCTCTTGAAGACACCGGTCTTCGGTACTTCCTAGATGACAAGCATACTATATACTCTGAATCAGTCCTGGAATTCCTTTATAATGCTAGGGTGTTCAGAGGAACTCCTCATTTCGATACTCATATCCAATCGAAAGTGGGAGGTATAGTCTTTAACTTCACAGAGAATGACTTTGCGAGGTGTTTCAGCCTACCAAAGCAAGGGTTAACGGATCTCAATGTTCCGGCCGACTTAAAGGCCGAGATTTCCCTCACCTTTGCACGGTCTAACCAACCTGTTGATGACCATGGTACGAAATCACTCTTGAGAGCTGAATATCAGCTCCTCAATGACGTAATCGGTCGAAGTATCTTAGGGAGAGATGTGGCGAACACCTACTGTACCGCGACATTCAACATGATGGCTGATATCACCACCGGTACACCGGTTAATTGGTCAAGGGTACTGTTCGACGTCCTAATCTGGATGATTGGCGTTCGAACAGTCGGCCTCGTTCCCCAACTGAGCTGTCTGCTTGTTGAGCTTGGAGTTCCGACCTGTCTAGGCGAAGGTCTGAACCAGGCTCAAGTGCTAACCAAGGAAATCACCGACTCCTTCTATGAGCGGTTTGAAAGGGCTTGGAGGAGGAGGAACCGCCGCAACAACCCCAACGGTGTCGTCAACTCCAACGGACACTATGTTACTCCTTCCTACACCCGGTCATTTTGCTTCACGCACCGGGTGTATCTTTGTTCAACCTCCCTATGACCATTTCAGTGATTTCTTCGGTTTTATCTATGTCTTCTTCGGCCTTATCTATGTTATCCTCGGCTTCTTTTGATTACTTTCCAGTGTGTTGGTGCATTAATGAAAAAGTAATATTTAATTAATGAGGTATCCCCCAACTACATAAGTAATCAATACCCAACTAACTTGGTTACTTTTCAACTAACACCTACCTCGAGTTCCGCAATCCGCCTCTTCCCAATGAACTTTGGAAACATATTCTCCAATGAGACAAAACTGACATTCATTGCTAATACTTTCCCTCCAGAACCGGACCTATATAAAAAGACCTTTCCTAATCAAATTAACACATCTCAAATCTTAAACTCTCTCTCTCTCTAGTAGCAAAGTTAGAATCATGCCGAGCAGAACTCTAGGAAATTTCTTGAGCATCAACTTCGATTCATGTATGGAACATTGGGACGGAGAAACAAAGGAGATCATGTTTGAATCTCTCATTGACACCGACCTTCGAACCTTTCTCGAAGAATCCGGTCCCATACTTATTGAGGATGTCAAGACATTTTTCAGAAGCGCTTGCATTAGAGGTAACTACATCGTCTCCACGGTGAGAGACCACACCTTCTGGCTGGATGAAGCCGAATTTGCCCACATGTTCAACTTGCCCACAGAAGGGTTTTCTGACTTTCCAACCCAGGTGGGGAGTGCGGCAGCCGATCACGCACTGTTCTTCTCTGGAACCGATGTTCCGGTGGAAAACTATGGGTTAAAAACCCGCCTTGCTCATCACATTCAACTCCTTCTTGAGATTGTAACCCGCTCTATCATTTGTCAATCTCCAAACCAGCGTTACTCCAAGAAAACGTACGACATGATGACCCATATTGTTAGCAATACGACGATCAATTGGTCAACGGTCATTTTTAAGAACCTGAAAAACATGGTGCTAACCAAGAAAGGTCTCGGTTATGCTCATCACATTAGTAGGATCATTCTCAAGTACCGGCCATAATTTGGACCAGGCACACCGGCATCTCCCTCGAATATTCTTGACATGGATGGGGTGGAAGAAAGGTTTTCTAAAGTGGTTATTACATAAGTTGTATCTTTTCATCTTATGTATGTCTATTTTCACACCGATCTACTTTTCGGTTTCAATTCTGTAATGTTCCTTCAATATAATTCTATTTCAGTCTAAATAACCGGGTCATCTTAATAATCAAAATATCCATCTAAGTAATCGGTTAATACTGCCTCGCTCTTATCCGGTCAATTTCAAAGTAACCGCGTTCTTATTCGGTTTCAAGAAAAACCACTTAGACTCAAAAGATTGCAAAAATTCTGCTTATTTAAATAACCGGTTAACTTTCGATAACCAAACTCTCCGGTTAAATTAAGAAAACCGCAGCATCAAACGGTTTTAAAGGAGGGATTACGTCATCAAAGTCAAAATCGAAAATGTTGGAGGGAAATTTCCCGCCCAAAGAGCTTTCGTTCAAAATTACCGCTCATTGATTTTGCGCCTCTTGAATTACCGCCTTTTGGCTTCCCGCCCCTTGATTCGCGCCTCTTGAATTACCGCCCTTTGGATTGCCGCCTCTTGATCTACCGCCTTTTTAGCTTCCCGCCCACATATTGCCGCCTCTTTGGCTTGGAGGGAAAACTCCCGCCAAGAGTTGATGGGATGGTTTGGTTTCCAAACCGCGCCTATATAAGGAGTCCTTGGATATTTCATTTCACTCTTACGCGAAACAGCTTTCTCTCTCTAAGCTCTCAAACTCTCTCTCAGCGGTTATTCTCTAGCTCTCTCAAACCCCCCTCAATCATCTAAGATGGGTCGTGCCTCCGCTTTGTTCAAACACATCGTTTAGGTGGATTTCGAGGAAATCCGACAAAAGGGCACGCCTGCGGCAAAGGAAGTTATTAAACGGATAACCGAAGCCGGACTTGAGTATTTTCTGGGCGGTACCTTTGTTATATACAGAGAAGCGGTTGAAGAATTCTTCAAAACCGCAACTCTATCTGGTGACAAGATAACCGCAACTGTTAGCGGTACTGAATTCGAGATAACCGAAGAATCGGTTGCGGAGATCCTACGTCTTCCAACAAGTGGCCGCAATGCTTTGTTAGATCTAAAACCAACAACATTCGAGGCGGCCTGCCAGATTCTCTCTGCAAATGCGGAACCGGTGAAAGTATCCGGTAAGAAAGCGACACTACGACCGGAGTACATACCGCTTTGTGATATTTTCACAAAGTCGGTTCAGGCGAGAGGTGGAAATTACGACAACCTTACCAAGGCCAAGATCGAGATGCTTGTCGGTTTGCTGGAAGGTACGAAAGTCAACTGGGCGAAGGAAATATTCCACAACCTGAAAAACATGGTGAAACCGGACTCCGCACGGTCATGGGGATATGCCATTCCCCTTGGAAAAATCATGCTCCACCACAACATCAACACCGGTCCTGGTGTTATTCTACCATCGAGAAGGTTAATAAAATCCAAACAATTCCTGGAGAGGAAGCAGCCAGCCCCCGGTTCCACAGGTGGCCGAAAGAAGAAATCTACCACCAAGAAACCAGCCCCGACAAAAGAAAAGTCCGGAAGCAAGGGCAAGGAGAAGTTAGTATTCTCGGAACCGCCCTCGCAAACAAGAGATGAGGAAGAATCAGCTTCCACGTCTGATCAAACCGATTCACAGAAAACCGATGAAGAAGGACCGAATGATGAAGAACATTCGGGTATAAGTCCCAACAATACCGGTGCGGCCGGTAGCCTTGAGAACACTGATGGTGGTGCAGACGATCGAGAGGAGGAAGAGGAGGCTACCCCTGACAATGACCAAAGGATAGCCGCGACCATTGTCCGAAATATCTTGGAGGAAATTGAACTGCGAGTTCAAGCGGTTGGCGCATTATACCGGGAATGGCACGGGTACCGATACGACAAACTCTTCAAACACATGCTACCGGGCCTAACCGATGAATAAAGCTTCAGAAGGCTAAAGGAGGTAGAAGAAACCGTTCTAAGCCTCACAAACGCCGAAACTCTTCACGAAGCCATGGACCGATGCGCCATCGTGAGACCGCGTGCTCGGCTACAAAAGCTAACCGTACGTATCCGGAAGCTGAAAGAAAGGTACGTTGCGGGAACACCGTAGGCTAACCTACAGCTCTTAGTGTTAGAAAAGCTTGAGATAGCGAAAGGAGAATTCGTTGAAGAAATTGATCGGCTTGAAGCGGTGTTCAGACAGCGAGAAAAACCGCACTCACCAGCTCCTGAGACCAGTAACGGTCAGAACCGAAGTGAAACGCCTCCTCTAGCAGATCCGGCCATAAACGAGACCGACGAAAGGATAGAAACTCCTTTCACCGGGCAAGGTGAAACTACTCAACCTGGGATTTCCGAACCGGGCGTCACAGAAGAAAAGGTCAGGTCCCTTATTCAAGAGTTTGCAGACTCAACGGTTCACCCATTGGAGACGAAAGTCAAGAAAGCCTTGCGCCAAACACTCCTGCTCGCCGAAAAGACGAGGGATAATCTCGTAAAGGCAGAAGAACGGATCACAAAAATCGAAGCCGACTACCGAGACGACACTATTATGCGCAACGAACATCTTCAACAAATCAAGGCCTTGGAAGATAAGACCTCAAGAATAGTAGATGACTTGGATCGGCTTGAAAGGGAAACCGAGCAACGTTTAACAGAGGTCACAGATCTGGAAAAGAAGAATGCGAGCCTTGAAGACCGCAACAACAAGCTTGAAGCCGACTTTAAGGCGCTAACCGAACAGGTCAATGAGCTGATAAAAGCCAAGATCAATGCTGACATAGCGGTTGAGGAAGCCAACGCCCGAGCGGCTAAGGAAGTCCAAGATGCGCTGGATGAAGAAACGCGGAGAGCAAAGGAAGCACCGCGACTGTCTGAAGAAGAAATAGCCGAACGTGAACGAAACACAGCGGCTAGATATCCCGGACTTGCAAAGTCCATAGCCGCTCAAGCTGCGGAGGATGCAGAGCGGTTAAATACTAAAAGACAAAGACTTGATGAATTTGCAACCGCTCACAAGAAGAAAAAGGCAGCTTCCTCCTCTCCGGTTCCAGCAAAACGAAAACGGAAAATGTCAAAGAAGGCTCAGGTAGCCGGGCTGCTGGAGAGGATCACCGAAACAAATGTCGATACTCCCCTAGACCCACCGCAATCCGAGGATGAAGATGAAGAGCATCTGGCGGAGCGTTCTACAAGACAGCGAGTCTCCGATACGGTTCCAATCAGCACGGTTGGTCAACCGCAAGCTGAAGGTTCATCCTCAAGACCGGACCAACCGGATAAGAAGAAACCGACCAAGGATATGATGGACGGCTTCAGATTCTCCGACTCAGAATAGGGGCTCACTTTTCTTAAACTATGTTTATTTCGGTGTCTATATAATACTCTCCTTTTTCCGTTATTTCTCTATATATATAACGCTATTTTTGAAACCGGCCTATACTTGCATTATTACATAGTTTTGATAATTTTAAATAAAATAATCAAAAAGGGAGAAATTGATAAGATAAAAGATTAGATTTTTCCAAAAAAAAAAAATTTTTTCTCAAATTTTTTTTCCAAATTTTTCGAAAACTTCTCCCAAGTCAGTTTCAAAAATCCGGCCAAATAAAGAACCGGCCTACGTTTGCAAACTTACATGATTTTGATAATTTTAAATAAAATAATAAAAAAGGGAGAAATTGTTAGATAAAATTAGACCGGTTCACAGAACTTAACATAAACCTTCCATGCAGGAACAAGTAACCGAACCGGTCAAAGAACTCAACCGGTTAAAAAGACTAACCGGTCAAGCTATTAAACCGACCAGGAACACTTGGAACATGACCGCACAAAGAAAGGATCGGCCAGAACTAAAAACCGGAAACACCAGACAGCCGATCAGCCACAAGGCAAAGGAATAACCGGAAGGTGTCCGGTTAAACCAATCACACCGGAAGTCATCCGGTTAAGACAAATGACCGACCAGCACAAGAAGATACTTCGGGTATCTGTTGAGAATGATACCAAAGGAACAGACTGAATACTTCCATATTCATACAAGTCTGAGGAAAGTCTGCAGGCTGTAGAAGATAGTCCTACAGGATCTTTCCACTTCGGGATAAGTCAGAAAGGAAATCTTCCAAGTACAGACAACTGTCTAACCAACAGTTACCACATTGAGTAAAAGACAAACCTAGCAGGTTTGTCTTACACACCGGAAGAACAGACTGCCAAGTCTGTGAAATTGACCGCCAGGTCTGAACAATTGACCGCCAGGTCTGAATCACTGAACCTCTGCTCAGCCAATCAGATTCAAGGAAGTGAAATATGACCGTTGGCATATTTCACCTATAAAAGGAGCAGCTGAAGAAGAGTAAATGTGGGACAAAAAAACGATATACATTTGAAACAAGTGAGATACGAAGAACACAGTGAGCATTTAATCTACAAGTGATAAGAGTGTGCTCTATCTCTAGAGAAAGCCTAAGTGCTAAAGTTGAAGTGTGTATTTTACAATTTCGGTGTAAATTGTAAGGGTGTTATCGAGCAGGAAATAAGTCTCGATCGGATTGTAATTGTATTCCTTAGTGAATATCCTTCTCGCGGTTTCGAAAGGAAGGGGTTACGTAGGAGTTTTATCTTCGAACATCCATAAAAATCTGTCTTGTTATTTCCTTTCTGCCGGTTCTATTTTCTAACCGACCTGTACTAACTTACCTACACCGTTCTAACCTACTTGACTCTATCCAAACCGAATCACCAGGTTATAAAAACCGACCCATCAATTTTCAAACCTATATCATCCAAAACCGGTTTTGCCTATCATACAAGTGTGTTGCTTCAACCTGAAACAAACCTCTTCCGCGCTTGAACCTAGTTCAAGGGTTTGTGACAGTTTGTGTAGTATTGAAACCCCGGTGTTAATCTCTAACAGGATTAATCACCACCCTTTGAGTGAGACGCGCTAACCGGTCCAACCCCGGTCCTCCAGCCGCGACCTGGATCCTAACAATAACCAAAGGTTTTTTGAAAAACTTTTGCAATTACCCATTTCCAACACTTTGATTTATTATCTATTTTTACGGGGAAAAGTCAAAATCGAGGGTTTTTTTGAAAAAACTTTCGCAATTACCCCTTCCCAACACTTAGAATTATTTTCATTTTTTATGGGGAAAAAGTTAAAACCAAGGGTTTTTTTTGAAAAATCTTTGTAATTACCCCTTCCCAAGACTTAAAATTATTTTTAGTTTTTATGATGAAAAATTTTCGCAATTACCCATTCCCAACACTTAGATTTTCAGTTTTTATGAGGAAAAAGTTAGAATCGAAGGTTTTTTGAAAAACTTTCTCAATTACCCATTCCCAACACTTAGAATTATTTTCAGTTTTTATGGGGAAAAAGTTGAAACCGAGGGTTTTTTGTAAAACTTTCGCAATTACCCCCTTCCCAACACTTAGAATTATTTTCAGTTTTTATGGGGAAAAAGTCAAAACTGAGGGTTTTTTGAAAACTTTCGCAATTATCCCCTTCCTAACACTTAGATTTATTTTCAGTTTTTATGGGGAAAAAGTCAAAACCGAGGGTTTTTTTGAAAAACCTTCGCAATTACACTCTTCCCAACACTTAGAATTATTTTCAGTTTTTATGGGGAAAATGTCAAAACGAGGGTTTTTTAAAAAAACTTTCGCAATTACCCCCTTTCCAACACTTAGAATTATTCTCAGTTTTTATGGAGAAAAAGTCAAAACCGAGGGTTTTTTGAAAAACTTTCGCAATTACCCATTCCCAACACTTAGAATTATTTTAAGTTTCTATGTGGAAAAGGTCAAAACGAGGGTTTTTTAAAAAACTTTCGCAATTACCCCCTTTCCAAAACTTAGAATTATTTTCAGTTTTATGGTGAAAAATTCAAAACTGAGGGTTTTTTTGAAACCTTCGCAATTGCCCTCTTCCCAAGCCTTAAAATATTTTCAGTTTTAGAATTCTTTTAAATTTTTTTGAAAAGAGTCAAAACCTATGGTTTTTTGAAAAACTTTCGCAATTACCCATTTCCCAACACTTAGAATTATTTTTGGTTTTTTTGGAAAAATCAAAACCGAGGTTTTTTTTTTTAAAACCATCGCAATTAGCCCTACCCAATACTTAGAATTATTTGAAGATTTTTGGAAAGAGTTAAAACCGAGGGTTTTTTGAAAACTTTCGCAATTACCCATTTCCCAACACTTAGAATTATTTTCAGTTTTTATGGAGAAAAAGTCAAAACCGAGGGTTTTTTGAAAACTTTCGCAATTATCCCCTTCCTAACACTTAGATTTATTTTCAGTTTTTATGGGGAAAAAGTCAAAACCGAGAGTGTTTTTGAAAAACCTTCGCAATTACCCTATTTCCAACACTTAGAATTATTTTCAGTTTTTATGGGGAAAAGGTCAAAATCGAGGGTTTTTTGAAAAACTTTCGCAATTACCCCCTTTCCAACACTTAGAATTATTCAGTTTTTATGGAGAAAATGTCAAAACCGAGGGTTTTTTAAAAAACTTTCGCAATTACCCCCTTCCCAATACTTAGAATTATTTTAAGATTTTTTAGAAAGAGTCAAAACCGAGGTTTTTTGAAAAACTTTCGCAATTACCCCCTTTCCAACACTTAGAATTATTCTCAGTTTTTATGAGAAAAAAGTCAAAACCGAAGGTTTTTGGAAAAAAACTTTCGCAATTACCCATTCCCAACACTTAGAATTATTTTAAGTTTCTATGTGGAAAAGGTCAAAACGAGGGTTTTTTAAAAAACTTTCGCAATTACCCCCTTTCCAAAACTTAGAATTATTTTCAGTTTTATGGTGAAAAATTCAAAACTGAGGGTTTTTTTGAAAAACCTTCGCAATTACCCTCTTCTCAACCCTTAAAATTATTTTCAGTTTTAGAATTATTTTAAATTTTTTTGAAAAGAGTCAAAACCTAGGGTTTTTTGAAAAACTTTCGCAATTACCCATTTCCCAACACTTAGAATTATTTTCAGTTTTTATGGGGAAAAAGTCAAAACCGAGGGTTTTTTTGAAAAACCATCGCAACTAACCCTTCCCAATACTTGGAATTATTTTAAGATTTTTTGGAAAGAGTCAAAAACGAGAATTTTTTGAAAAACTTTCGCAATTACCCCCTTCCCAACACTTAGAACTATTTTCTGTTTTTATGGGAAAAAGTCAAAACCGAGGGTTTTTTGAAAAACCTTCGCAATTACCATCTTCCCAACACTTAGAATTATTTTTAGTTTTTATGGGAAAAAAGTCAAAACCGAGGGTTTTTTGAAAACTTTCGCCATTACCCATTCCCAATACTTAGAATTATTTTAAGATTTTTTAGAAAGAGTCAAAACCGAGGTTTTTTGAAAAACTTTCTCATTTACCCCTTCCCAACACTTAGAATTATTTTCAGTTTTTATGGGGAAAAGTTAAAACCGAGGGTTTTTTGAAAACTTTTTCAATTATCCCATTCCCAACACTTAGAATTATTTTCAGTTTTTATGGGAAAAAGTTAAAACCGAGGGTTTTTTGAAAAACTTTCGCAATTACCCCCTTCCCAACACTTAGAATTATTTTCAGTTTTTATGGGGAAAAAGTTAAAACCGAGGGTTTTTTTGAAAAACTTTCGCAATTACCCTTCCCAACACTTAAAATTATTTTCAGTTTTCATGGAGAAAAGGTCAAAACCGAGGTTTTTTTAAAAACTTTCGCAATTACCCCTTCCCAACACTTAGAATTATTTTTTGTTTTTATGGAGAAAAAGTCAAAACCGAGGGTTTTTTTGAAAAACCTTCGCAATTACCCTCTTACCAACACTTATAATTATTTTTAGTTTTTATGGGAAAAAAGTCAAATCCGAGGGTTTTTGAAAAACTTTCGCCATTACCCCCTTCCCAATACTTAGAATTATTTTAAGATTTTTTAGAAAGAGTCAAAACCGAGGTTATTTGAAAAACATTCGCAATTACCCCTTTCCAACACTTAGAATTATTCAGTTTTTATGGAGAAAAAGTCAAAACTGAGGGTTTTTTGAAAAACTTTCGCAATTATTCCTTTTCTAACACTTAGAATTATTTTCAGTTTTTATGGGGAAAAAGTTGAAACCGAGGGTTTTTTGAAAAACTTTCGCAATTACCCCCTTCCCAACACTTAGAATTATTTTCAGTTTTTATGGGGAAAAAGTTAAAACCGAGGGTTTTTTGAAAAACTTTCGCAATTATCCCCTTCCCAACACTTAGAATTATTTTCGGCCGTTTTAGATTATTTTAAAATTTTTGGAAAGAGTCAAAACCGAGGTTTTTTGAAAAACTTTCGTCAATTACCCAATTTCCCAACACTTAGAATTATTTTCAGATTTATGGGAAAAAGTCAAACCGAGGGTTTTTTTGAAAAACCTTCGCAATTACACATTTTTCAACACTTAGAATTATTTTCAGTTTTTTTGGAGTGTCAAACGAGGGTTTTTTTGAAAACCATCGCAATTAACCCTTTCCCAATACTTAGAATTATTTTAAGATTTTTGGAAAAGAGTTAATACCGAGAGTTGTATTAAAACTTTTGCAATTACCCATTCCCAATACTTAAGATTATTTTAAGATTATTTGGAAAGATTCAAAACCGAGAGTTTTTTTAAAAAACTTTCGCAATTACACAATTCCCAACACTTAGAATTATTTTCAGTTTTTTTGGAAAAGTAAAAACCGAGTGTTTTTTTGAAAAACCATCGCAATTACCCCTTCGCAATACTTAAATTTATTTGAAGATTTTTGGAAAGAGTTAAAACCAAGGATTTTTTGAAACTTTCGCAATTATCCATTTCCCAACACTTAGAATTAATTTCAGTTTTTATGGGGAAAAAGTCAAAACCGAGGGTTTTTTAAAAACCTATGCAATTACCCATTTCCCAACACTTAGAAATATTTTCAGTTTTATGGTAAAAAAGTCAAAACCGAGGGTTTTTTTTGAAAAACCTTTGCAATTACCCATTTCCCAACACTTAGAATTATTTTCAGTTTTTATGGGAAAAAAGTCACAACCAAGGGTTTTTTGAAAAAAAAACTGTTGCAACTACCCCTTCCAAATATTTAGAATTATTTTAAGATTTTTTTGGAAAGAGTCAAAATATAGGTTTTTATGAAAAACTTTCGCAATTAGAATTATTTTCTGTTTTATGGGAAAAAAATCAAAACCGAGGGTTTTTTTTGAAAAACCTTCATAATTACCCCCTTCTGAACACTTAGAATTACTTTCAGTTGTTTTGGAAGAGTTAAAACCAAGGGTTTTTTTTGAAAAACCATCGCATTTACCCTTTCCAAATAATTAGAATTATTTGAAGATTTTTGAAAAGAGTTAAAACCGAGTATTTTTTGAAAACATTCACAATTACCCCCTTCCCAACACTTAGAATTATTTTCAGTTTTTATGGGGAAAAAGTCAAAACCGATGGTTTTTTTAAAAACTTTCGCAATTACCCATTTCCCAACACTTAGAATTATTTTCAGATTTTATGGGAAAAAGTCAAAACCGAGGGTTTTTTTGAAAAACCTTCGTAATTACACATTTTTCAACACTTAGAATTATTTTCAGTTTTTTTGGAAGTGTCAAAACCGAGGGTTTTTTTGAAAAACCATCGCAATTAAACCTTTCCCAATACTTAGAATTATTTTAAGATTTTTTGGAAAGAGTTAATACCGAGAGTTTTTTTAAAACTTTTGCAATTACCCCATTCCCAATACTTAGATTATTTTAAGATTATTTGGAAAGATTCAAAACCGAGAGTTTTTTTAAAAAACTTTCGCAATTACACAATTCCCAACACTTAGAATTATTTTCAGTTTTTTTGGAAAAGTAAAAACCGAGTGTTTTTTTGAAAAACCATCGCAATTACCCCTTCGCAATACTTAAATTTATTTGAAGATTTTTGGAAAGAGTTAAAACCGAGGATTTTTTGAAACTTTCGCAATTATCCCCTTCCCAACACTTAGAATTAATTTCAGTTTTTATGGGGAAAAAGTCAAAACCGAGGGTTTTTTTAAAAACCTATGCAATTACCCATTTCCCAACACTTAGAAATATTTTCAGTTTTATGGTAAAAAAGTCAAAACCGAGGGTTTTTTTTTAAAACCTTTGCAATTACCCTATTCCTAACACTTAGAATTATTTTCAGTTTTTATGGGAAAAAAGTCATAACCAAGGGTTTTTTGAAAAAAAAAAATTGTTGCAACTACCCCTTCCAAATATTTAGAATTATTTTAAGATTTTTTTGGAAAGAGTCAAAATATAGGTTTTTATAAAAACTTTCGCAATTAGAATTATTTTCTGTTTTATGGGAAAAAAATCAAAACCGAGGGTTTTTTTTGAAAAACCTTCATAATTACCCCCTTCTGAACACTTAGAATTACTTTCAGTTGTTTTGGAAGAGTTAAAACCAATGGTTTTTTTTGAAAAACCATCGCATTTACCCTTTCCAAATAATTAGAATTATTTGAAGATTTTTGAAAAGAGTTAAAACCGAGTATTTTTTGAAAACATTCACAATTACCCCCTTCCCAACACTTAGAATTATTTTCAGTTTTTATGGGGAAAAAGTCAAAACCGATGGTTTTTTTAAAAACTTTCGCAATTACCCATTTCCCAACACTTAGAATTATTTTCAGATTTTATGGGAAAAAGTCAAAACCGAGGGTTTTTTTGAAAAACCTTCGCAATTACACATTTTTCAACACTTAGAATTATTTTCAGTTTTTTTGGAAGTGTCAAAACCGAGGGTTTTTTTGAAAAACCATCGCAACTAACCTTTCCCAATACTTGGAATTATTTTCAGTTTTTTTGGAAGAGTAAAAACCTAGGGTTTTTTTTTAAAAACCATCGCAATTACCCCTTCGCAATACTTAAATTTATTTGAAGATTTTTGGAAAGAGTTAAAACCGTGGATTTTTTGAAACTTTCGCAATTACCCCCTTCCCAACCCTTAGAATTATTTTCAGTTTTTATGGGGAAAAAGTTAAAACCGAGGGTTTTTTGAAAAACCTTCGCAATTACCCTCTTCCCAACACTTAGAATTATTTTCGGTTTTAGAATTATTTTAAAATTTTTTGGAAAGAGTCAAAACCGAGGGTTTTTTGAAAAACTTTCGCAATTACCCATTTCCCAACACGTAGAATTATTTTCAGATTTTATGGGAAAAAGTCAAAACCGAGGGTTTTTTTGAAAAACCTTCGCAATTACACATTTTTCAACACTTAGAATTATTTTTAGTTTTTTTGGAAGTGTCAAAACCGAGGGTTTTTTTTGAAAAACCATCGCAATTAACCTTTCCCAATACTTAGAATTATTTTAAGATTTTTTGGAAAGAGTTAATACCGAGAGTTTTTTTAAAACTTTCGCAATTATCCCATTCCCAATACTTAGATTATTTTAAGATTATTTGGAAAGATTCAAAACAGAGAGTTTTTTTAAAAAACTTTCGCAATTACACAATTCCCAACACTTAGAATTATTTTTAGTTTTTTTGGAAAAGTAAAAACTGAGTGTTTTTTTGAAAAACCATCGCAATTACCCCTTCGCAATACTTAAATTTATTTGAAGATTTTTGGAAAGAGTTAAAACCGAGGATTTTTTGAAACTTTCGCAATTATCCCCTTCCCAACACTTAGAATTAATTTCAGGTTTTATGGGGAAAAAGTCAAAACCGAGGGTTTTTTTAAAAACCTATGCAATTACCCATTTCCCAACACTTAGAAATATTTTCAGTTTTATGGTAAAAAAGTCAAAACCGATGGTTTTTTTTGAAAAACCTTTGCAATTACCCTATTTCTAACACTTAGAATTATTTTCAGTTTTTATGGGAAAAAAGTCATAACCAAGGGTTTTTTGAAAAAAAACTGTTGCAACTACCCCTTCCAAATATTTAGAATTATTTTAAGATTTTTTTGGAAAGAGTCAAAATATAGGTTTTTATGAAAAACTTTCGCAATTAGAATTATTTTCTGTTTTATGGGGAAAAAATCAAAACCAAGGGTTTTTTATGAAAAACCTTCATAATTACCCCCTTCTGAAAACTTAGAATTACTTTCAGTTGTTTTGGAAGAGTTAAAACCGAGGGTTTTTTTTTTTAAAACCATCGCATTTACCATTTCCAAATAATTAGAATTATTTGAAGATTTTTTAAAAGAGTTAAAACCGAGTATTTTTTTGAAAACATTCGCAATTACCCATTTCCCAACACTTAAAATTATTTTCAATTTTTATGGAGATACAGTCAAAATCGAGGGTTTTTTTGAAAAACTTTCGCAATTACCCCATTCCTAACACTTTAAATTATTTTCAGTTTTTATGGGGGAAAAGTCAAAATCGAGGGTTTTGCAATTACCCTTTTCCCAACACTTAGAATTATTTTCAATTTTTATGGGGAAAAAAGTAAAATCGAGTGTTTTTTTGAAAAACCTTCGCAATTACCCTTTTTCCTTACACTTAGAATTATTTTCAATTTTTTGGGAATAGTCAAAACCGAGTGTTTTTTTGAAAAACTTTTGCAATTACTACATTCCCAACACTTAGAATTATATTCATTTATTATTGGAAAAAAGTCAAAACCCATATTTTTTTGAAAATCTTTCGCAATTACCCTCTTCCCAACAATTAGAATTATTTTCAGTTTTTATGGGGGAAAAGTCAAAACTGAGGGTTTTTTGAAAAAGTTTTGCAATTACCCTTTCCTAACACTTTGAATTATTTTCAGTTTTTATGGGTAAAAGTCAAAATCGAGGGTTTTACAATTACCCTCTTCCCAACACTTAGAATTATTTTCAGTTTTTATGGGGAAAAAAGTCAAAACCGAGTGTTTTTTTTAAACCTTCGCAATTACCCCTTTCCCAACACTTAGAATTATTTTCAGTTTTTTTGGATAAGTCAAAACCTAGGATTTTTTGAAAAACCTTCGCAATTACCCATTCCCAATATTTAGAATTATTTTAAAACTTTTTGGAAATAGTTAAAATTGAGTGTTTTTTAAAAAACTTTCGCAATTACCCCTTCACTACACTTAGAATTATTTTCAGTTTTTATGGGGTAAAAGTCAAAACGAGGGTTTTTTTTTAAAACTTTCGTAATTACCCATTTCCCAACACTGAATTATTTTCAATTTTTATGGAGATACAGTCAAAATCGAGGGTTTTTTTGAAAAACCGTCGCAATTACCCTCTTCCCAACACTTAGAATTATTTTTAGTTTTTATGGGGAAAAAGTAAAAATCTATGGTTTTTTGAAAATTTTCGCAATTACCCATTTCCCAACACTTCGAATTATTTTAAGTTTTTATGGGGATAAAGTCAAAACCGATATTTTTTTGAAAATCTTTCGCAATTACTCTCTTACCAACAATTAGAATTATTTTTAGTTTTTATGGGGAAAAATACAAAACCGAGGGTGTTTTGAAAAACTTTCACTATTAGCCATTTCCTAACACTTCAAATTATGTTCAGTTTTTATGGGGATAAAGTCAAAACCGATATTTTTTTTTGAAAACCTTCGTAATTACCCCTTCCCAACACTTAGAATTATTTTCAATTTTTTGGGAAAAGTCAAAACCGAGGGTTTTTTCAAAACCATCGTAATTACCCATTCTCAATTATTAGAATTATTTTAAGATTTTTTGGAAAGATTCAAAACCGAGGGTTTTTTGAAAAACTTTTGAAATTACACCCATCCCGACACTTAGAATTATTTCAGTTTTTATGGGGGAAAAGTCAAAATCGAAGATTTTTTTTGAAAAACCAATGCAATTACCATCTTCCCAACATTTAGAATTATTTTCAGTTTTTATGGGGGAAAAGTCAAAACTGAGGGTATTTTGAAAAACATTCGCAATTACCCAATTCCCAAAACTTAGAATTATTTTTAGTTTTTATGGGGAGAAAGGCAAAACTGATTGTTTTTTGAAAAAATTTCGCAATTACCCATTTCCTAACACTTAGAATTATTTTTAGTTTTTATGGTGATAAAGTCAAAACCGAGGGTATTTTGAAAAACCTTCGCAATTACCCCTTCCCAACACTTAGAATTATTTTCAATTTTTATGAAGAGTCAAAACCGAAGATTTTATGAAAAACCTTCGCAATTACCCTTTTCCCAACACTTAGAATTATTTTTAGTTTTTATAGGGAAAAGTCAAAAGCGAGGGTTTTTTTGAAAATCATTCGCAATTACCCCCTTCCCTCACTTGGAATTATTTTCTGTTTTTATGGGGAAAAAGTTAACACTGAGGGTTTTTTGAAAACCTTTGCAATTACTCCCTTCCGAACACTTAAAATTATTTTGTTTTCTTGGAAGAGTCAAAAACGATATTTTTTTTGAAAAACCTTATCAATTACCCCTTCCCAATACTTAAAAGTCAAAACGACGGTTTTTTTAAAAACTTTCGTAATTACCCATTTCCCAACACTTAAAATTATTTTCAATTTTTATGGAGATACAGTCAAAATCGAGGGTTTTTTTGAAAAACTTTCGCAATTACCCCATTCCTAACACTTTAAATTATTTTCAGTTTTTATGGGGGAAAAGTCAAAATCGAGGGTTTTGCAATTACCCTTTTCCCAACACTTAGAATTATTTTCAATTTTTATGGGGAAAAAAGTAAAAACAAGTGTTTTTTTGAAAAACCTTCGCAATTACCCTTTTTCCTTACACTTAGAATTATTTTCAATTTTTTGGGAATAGTCAAAACCGAGTGTTTTTTTGAAAAACTTTTGCAATTACTACATTCCCAACACTTAGAATTATATTCATTTATTATTGGGAAAAAGTCAAAACCCATATTTTTTTGAAAATCTTTCGCAATTACCCTCTTCCCAACAATTAGAATTATTTTCAGTTTTTATGGGGAAAAAGTCAAAACTGAGGGTTTTTTGAAAAAGTTTTGCAATTACCCTTTCCTAACACTTTGAATTATTTTCAGTTTTTATGGGTAAAAGTCAAAATCGAGGGTTTTGCAATTATCCTCTTCCCAACACTTAGAATTATTGTCAATTTTTATGGGAAAAAAAGTCAAAACCGAGTGTTTTTTTTTAAAACCTTCGCAATTACCCATTTCCCAACACTTAGAATTATTTTCAGTTTTTTTGGATAAGTCAAAACCTAGGGTTTTTTGAAAAACCTTCGCAATTACCCATTCCCAATATTTAGAATTATTTTAAAAATTTTTGGAAATAGTTAAAATTGAGTGTTTTTTAAAAAACTTTCGCAATTTCCCCTTCACTACACTTAGAATTATTTTTAGTTTTTATGGGGTAAAAGTCAAAACGAGGGTTTTTTTTAAAAACTTTCGTAATTACCCATTTCCCAACACTTAGAATTATTTTCAATTTTTATGGAGATACAGTCAAAATCGAGGGTTTTTTGGAAAAACCTTCGCAATTACCCTCTTCCCAACACTTAGAATTATTTTCAGTTTTTATGGGGAAGAAGTCAAAATCTATGGTTTTTTGAAAATTTTCTCAATTACCCATTTCCCAACACTTCGAATTATTTTAAGTTTTTATGGGGATAAAGTCAAAACCGAGGGTTTTTTAAAAAACCTTCGCAATTACCCATTCCCAACACTTAAAATTATTTTCAATTTTTATGAAGAGTCAAAACCGAAGATTTTATGAAAAACCTTCGTAATTACCCTTTCTCAATACTTAGAATTATTTTAAAATTATTTGGAAAGAGTCAAAATCGAGGGTTTTTTGAAAAACTTTCGCAATTACCCCCATACCAACACTTAGATTTATTTTCAGTTTTTATGGGGAAAAAGTCAAAACCAAGGGTTTTTTGAAAAACATTCGCAGTTACCCAATTCCCAACACTTAGAATTATTTTTAGTTTTTATGGGGAGAAAGGCAAAACTGAGGGTTTTTTGAAAAAATTTTGCAATTACCCATTTCCCAACACTTAGAATTATTTTTAGTTTTTATAGGAAAAAAGTCATAACCGATGGTTTTTTGAAAACCTTCGCAACTACCCCATTCCCAACACTTAAAATTATTTTCAGTTTTTTGAAGAGTCAAACCGAGGGTTATTTTGAAAAACCTTAGCAATTACCCCTTCCCAATACTTATAATTATTTTAAGATTTTTTGGAAAGAGTCAAAACCGAGGGTTTTTTGAAAAACTTTCGCAATTACACATTCCCAACACTTAGAATTATTTTATGTTTTTATGGGGAAAAAGTAAAAAACCAAGAGTTTTTTGAAAAACTTTCGCAATTACCCATTTCCCAATACTTAGAATTATTTTCATTTTTTTGGAAGAGTTAAAACCAATTTTTTGAAAAACTTCGCAAATACCCCTTCCTAATAATTAGAAATATTTTAAGATTTTTTTGAAAGAGTCAAAATCGAGGGTTTTTTGAAAAACTTTCGCAATTACCCCTTCCCTACAATTAGAATTATTTTAAATTTTTATGGGAAAAGTCAAAACCGAGGGTTTTTGAAAAACCTTCGCAATTACCCCTTTCCAACACTTAGAATTATTTTCAATTTTTTGGGAAGAGTTAAAACCGAGGGTTTTTTTGAAAAACTTTCGCAATTACTCCATTCCCAACACTTAGAATTATATTCATTTTTTATTAGGAAAAAGTCAAAACCAATATTTTTTTGAAAATCTTTCGCGATTACCCTCTTACCAACAATTAAAATTATTTTTAGTTTTTATGGGGAAAAATACAAAACCGAGGGTTTTTTGAAAAACTTTCGCAATTAGCCATTTCCTAAAACTTCAAATTATGTTCAGTTTTTATGGGGAAAAAGTCAAAATCTAGGGTTTTTTGAAAATTTTCGCAATTACTCATTTCACAACACTTCGAATTATTTTAAGTTTTTATGGGGATAAAGTCAAAACCGAGGGTTTTTTGAAAAACCCTCGCAATTACCCCTTCCCAACACTTAGAATTATTTTCAATTTTTTAGGAAGAGTCAAAACCGAGGGTTTTTTCAAAACCATCGTAATTACCCATTCTCAATTATTAGAATTATTTTAAGATTTTTTTGGAAAGATTCAAAACTGAGGGTTTTTTGAAAAACTTTTGCAATTACACCCTTCCCGACACTTAGAATTATTTCAGTTTTTATGGGGGAAAAGTCAAAATCGAAGATTTTTTTTGAAAAACCAATGCAATTACCATCTTCCCATCAATTAGAATTATTTTTAGTTTTTATGGGGGAAAAGTCAAAACCGATGGTTTTTTTGAAAAAACTTAGTAATTACCCCTTCCCAATTTTAGAATTATTTTAACATTTTTTGGAGAAGAGTCAAAACAGAGGGTTTTTGAAAACTTTCACAATTACCCTATTGCCAACACTTAGAATTATTTTAAGTTTTTATGGGAAAAAAAGTCAAAACCAATGGTTTTTTTAAAAACTTTCGCAATTACCCATTTCCCAACACTTAGAATTATTTTCAGTTTTTTTGGAAGAGTCCCTTTCCTCTTTCGTTTAATTTCTTCTATCGATGTATAACATGCACTTTCTACATTGTTCCAACTTTACACAACCTTCACAATTGATGAATATATTCCTAGGTTGAAGACAATAATTAGTTTTAGAGTACCTGATTAGAGATCTGAAAAGGTAAAGAACATCTTATTATGTCCGTATTTGATTTGGGAATGGGTCAGGGTACTAGTTTACTTACACGAATGAATTTGAATCTATTTGATAGTTGGAGGTTCAATATCTTCATGACTACATATGCCCGAAGGCATCAAGGGAATGAAAAACAGATTAAATTTGCAACAATGATGATATTGTCTAGAGCTTACACATCTACGTAGGAAGTGGGTATCTCTAGTTGTCGTTCTCCTCAATTGCGTTATCTCCAATATTTTTCCCATAGCTGATGAAAACAGATAAATTGAATCTTACTATTCTTTAAAGAATAATTGGTTTTCCAACTCAGATCTTGAGTATATGGATCTTAGACTGGTGTGCATATATCTACTTAATTACTACCACGTACATAGTAGTTTACCCATTTTATGGAGGTCACTGAAATGGTATGGGGCACAATACACTGGAGAATATGCCTTGATCATTTGATTCTTTCATGTTTCATTTGATTCTTTCATGTTGTCGTGATGACAACACATTCGGAAACATGGAACCTTTTCTATTATAGGTAAAATATCACTTAAAATGATTTTATGCAATCTTTATAAATGTTTGTCGATCTTCTTCTAGTCTAGATTATGAGGATTTATTTCTACGAGATTTTTAAGTTAGATATGTCAGCCTATGATGTTATATGAGGTAAATTTTCTAATGTAATGTTTCCCTTTATTATAAACCATAAATTGTATTAACACTCACTGTCTCTAAACAAAATGTAAGACTTAACAAGGTTGCTCTTAGGATTGTTGTTGGTAACATGGTGAATGTTATTCTATAAAAATTAGGTTCATTTGTGGTACTTTTTTAAGAAGAATGAAATTGTTTTATTATTTGCCAATCAAATGCATGATCAATATAAGCGATTCTGCAGGTAAGTAACTAACTTTCATTACCAAATATAGAAGCAAATGAGCTTCAATAAGTATGTGCTCTTGCAACAATGTATTCACATCAAGGTGTATGCTCATAACAATTACTACACTCATTTATAATATTATTCTTTCAAAGGATATTTTCCTCTTGTTGTTTATATTTGTGTTTTTTTGGTAGTAGATGGTTAGGTGATGGATAAAGTATCTTGAACACGATGAAACAATGAAGCTGATGGTGTAGAACAATAGTAACCCCAACTTCAACTTGATGTTCATACGATAACAATTATTATTTTACTACGAAAATGCATTTATTTCTTATTTTTCTGAAATCTCTATCTCAAAGAAAACATCAGAAATATCTATTCTTTCATGGTTGAAAAGTTAAAATGAACTTGCAAATGGAGATAAATTAACTTTGGAATTGCATTCGTTCCTAGGTTTAATTCTGAATTCACCGTTCAGGGTTTGAACTATATGAGTAATGAGTCTAAACGCCAAGTTATTTCAGAATCTAAACATCATCCTTGCATATGTTTAATTCTTACTTTGTCTAATCTTAACTACATAAGAAATAATTTTTATGGATTTAGGTTATGTCTACTAATAGTAAGAATCTATTTTTTCATGGCTGAAAAGGTAAAGTGAACCTGCAAGTGGAGAGTAGTTAACTTTGGAATTGTAATTATTCATAGGATTATTTATAAATTTCATTGTTTGGGTCTAAACTATATGAGAAATAATTTGTAAACGACAAGTTATTTCAGAATCTAATAATCATATATTGAGAATAAAATCCCTTTTAATTTTTTGATTTTTCCTATATATTAGAATAGATTTTATGGAATATACATAATGTTTTGATGTTTACATTTTAATTGATCATCATTTTAAGGACAATAGTGTTCAACAACTTTCAAAACCTCTAGAGATGATAGAGTTTACCATTGTTCCGGGAGGAATTTTCTTTCTCTTGATAACAATGGCATCATTGCTTGGACCCTCAAAATCTCAATTGCACATGCAATCTTGGAATACCTCCAGTTCATCAAGTTTCACCTAAGGTATAACTAATTTAGCACAATTTTAAAAATAATCTGGAAAGCAACTGTTTTGTATAAGATCTCTATGGTTGCGCAAAATAGGATACTAAAAGTCAAAATCCATTGAATATGGGGACTTTAGATTCTTCCATACAAATTATTTTCGGTCCAAAGGCAGGAGGAGTAGAGAATGAAATTGTTAGCCTCGCTATAAGTACACTGATCTCAACTGTGTTAATCAATGTTAAGAACATGGGAGTTTTGATATACAAATTAAATGGGAAATTACGATGGAACACTAGATCGAGACAAAAATCATTTCGGTTATAGTCAACATGCATGAAAAATAAGACAAAGTATTAATTCTCTTCAACTCGGTAATTGATCATTGTGAAGCAATTGTATATGTAAGTTTTGCTCGTAAACTATTTCCATTTATATTTTCTGACATTAAATTTGATATAGAAATTGTCCAAGTGAGACTATTTTCTCCTACAGATGTCAAATAATGTAGGAGAACCCTATGCTCTTGCTAACTACATCCCCCATTTCAAATGGGTTCAGGATTTGAGCTTAATTGATAAATCATTCACCGTTACTCTTGGAAAAAACGCTCGTTTATACATTACTTTCCCTTCAAAGGATCTTGTACAGGAAATTGATGCATACAATGTAACAATTCTTTAGCAAAAGAATTTTGGTACATTAAGTTCGACAGACTTTGCCCTAATAGTTGATTCTAATGGTGAATATCCACTATCTTCTTCCTTTATTATTTTTAAATAATATAAAAAGTATAATGTATATTATTAAAAGTTAGGTTATTAGAGTAAAAAGAACATTGGGATATAAATATTTAATTTATCATATTACAGGTTGGATTTATTTTGGTTCACTAGATGGGTTCTTCTATTCGTTTTCTCATTGGGATTCTCAAAAGATTCCCTAAATCAGACAAACAAGATTATGTAATCCAGGTAAGCTCGTCACTTCATTGCTCGGGTTATGGTGTTTATTTAGTGATTATTTATCTCAAACGGAGATGCAAGATAAGATTAGCCATGGAATTAAAGAATATAATTATATATCAGTAATGAAACATTTAAGTGTTGTGTTCACTTTGCTTCTTGTACCTTCTAGTTTTATTTACTGGTCTGAAAGCTATCCTAACAATTTTTTGGAAAAAAAAAATATTTTTTGTTTCAAGATACAAAGCAATGAGTAGTTCCAAATGGGAACATTTTGAAATATCTCAAGCAGCTTTTTTCAAACAAAATATTTTAATTAGTTCCTCAAGTGAGATTATTAACCTCTCTTAGAAGTTATGTTCAGTGATTCAACTAAGAGTTCTGGAAAGATTTTTGATTTGATTGTAGGGATAGGCACTTCATTGCCATAACACAAGTAGTGAAATCTCAATACTTGATATAAATATATTAAGTCATTGAATTGGGTTAATTTTCTAATATTTTCATCATATGTTGGTTGGTTACTATGTCAAACACTTGCATCAAGTTGTTCTCTGCCAGAACCCAAACATGATGACATCTATACATATAATTCATAGCTTGTCAATCTTAAAAGAGATTATTTCCAAAAACTAACTTTCTATGATAAATGATGACATCTACATAGGTAATTTCTAGGCTTGTCAATCTTTCATAAAAAAATTAGATTTTTTTAAAAAACTATCTTTGTATGATGTTAAAAAAATGCAGAAAATGAGCAGAAAATGTTGTTATTCCTTGTATTGGAGACAATAGTATTGATCCTTTTGAAAATTGGTGCAAAATTATATTGCATACCCTTGTAAAAGAAGAAGTTTAAAGGTGAACAAGAGTTTGTAATGTTTTTGGAAAAATTGGTAAATCAAACTCCTAAAACATAACTTTACACCGTTATTATGTGTGTGATATTTTTCTAGTAGAGATTGTCAATTGTGTAATCTCGAGTGTAAAGATTGCCCAAGCTGATATGCTATAGAGATAGCTTATTCAAATCGTTAAAGGATCGTGTATTTATTAAAATCGTCAAAGGATCGTGGTAAAAAGTAGTAAAGTTCTAATAAACTCTATATCATAGGAGTTAATTACTTGAAATTTAATGCATTTTATTTGAACAAATAGAATATTCGTGGTAAGTTAATTAATTAACGTTCTTTTTTAATTATTTAAGTATTATTTATTATATTTGAAATGTTGGTGTTTTTATTTAAATTTTAAAATATATTAAAATAACATCTAAAAGAAAAGTAGAATAATTTTTTTTTAAAAAATAATTGTTAAAAAATAGTTTAAAAATAAAATAGACTTTTGACCACGTTTGAAATAATGTTTCCAACGCTTAATAAGCATTTTTAAAACTTTTGTCTTTTGGCAACGCTTGCATCGACGCTAAAATAAGTGTGGTAAAAATTTGTGCCCACCTTGCTTTCGGCGACGCAAGAATAAGCATCGGAAACATTTTTGGCGGCGCTTTTAAGGTTTTGTAGAAATATTTTTAAGTATCGCCGTAAGTATTTTTTGTTGTAGTGTGAGATCATTTCTACATGATCAACCTAAAACCCTATCTATTGATAGGTACATGTTAGAATAAGTTAAAATGAAGAAAAGAAATAATTAATTAAAATGAAAAATAATAAATTCAGATTAAATGTTTTAATTGATTAAAGTGAACTTAGGTGAATAAAACTAAGTTTAATCAATACGACATAGTTTTAATAATGAATTCGTAAGTGAATAAAACTAAGTTGTGCAAATGTCTATGAGCAGGTACAACTCAAGAAGCGCGAGTAGACGTCTCAAGTTGAAGAAGCACGAGTAGACGTCTCAAGTTGAAGAAGCGCAAGCATACGTCTCAAACTGAAGAAGCGCAAGAAGACTTCTCAATCTGAGGAAGCGCGAGTAGATGTCTCACTAGGAAAAGACGCCTTGCTTAAGCAGCAGTCTGAAGACGCGAGCAGACACCTTATTATCCTCTATAAAACGTTGAACAAGAACATGTTCAACAAGATCAGGTCATGCACAACTTCCAAAGAAATTTGGGAGAAGCTGACTCAATGGTTACCACACATAAGTTTATGACATCAAGATGCGTCCTGAAGAGACAATGACTGAATTCAATGAACGTTTCAATAGCATTGTCATTGAACTCTCCACTCTAGTAAAAGCTTATAGCAATAGAGAGGTTGCTATTAAAGTCATGAGAGCTCTTCCTAGAGAATGAGACATGAAGACTATGGCGATAAAGTAATCCAAAGATCTCATTAAGATTGAGATGCAAGACTTATGCACCAATCTAAAAGCCTACGAGTTTGAAATAAACTCAAGGAATGAAGAGGAGCCATCCACGTTGACCATCACAAAGGCATTGGTGACTTCTGTAGAGACACCTTCCGTGATAGTTGCGAAGTCTGTTGAGAAGATTAGCAACGATGCTATGTCACTCTTCGTCAAGAAGTTTGGAAAATTCTTGAAGAAGATCCATCCTAACTCTAACTCTAATAGATTTAACAATACAGATGAATCAAAAGCTAACTTGAAATGTTTTAACTATGATAAGGCATGTCATTTCAAGGCCGACTACAGAAAACCCAAGAGGGACGACAAGAAGCAGTCTGATAGAAAAACTTAAAAGAACAAAAAGCTATGTTGGCTGAGGAAAGTAAGAGGACATGGGCTGATAGTGAATCAGATGACAACTCATCAAGAGAAAATGAAGACGAGGGTGTCAAATGTTTAATGGATGGCTGCACTAAGGTATTTGACTTCTCCTTTAACGACTTCACGGGAGATGATCTAGTCATTTCACTCAATGACGTGGTCATTAAGTACAAGAAACTGTCAAACTTTGTGAATGAGATAAATTTGAAAAATAAATCTAACAGTACATGTTCTTCATTTCAAAATAATGAACCTGAAGTTTGAAGTTTTGTAAGATAATGAAATAAATGAGTTCTCATCTGAGAATGAGAAGCTCAAGGAAACGATCAAAACTTTTTCTATTGAAAATAAAATATTGAACTATGTGATTAGTTCTTGGACAAAATCTGGAAAAGCTATTACACAGATGATTACTCAGCAAAGATCTGTCAGATGTAAATATGGTCTTGGATTTGATAACAACTCTCTAGATAAGTCCATCAAAAAGTTGAACCCAATAAAAGGCAATCTTAAACCCATAAGCTTTATCAAGGGTACTTTAACTGACACTGGAACTAATCACAACTATGATGACTTAACCTTAAAAGATGACATTAAATATATCAACCCAACTTCAAGTTGGCTTAAGCCTGAGAAACTGGTAGTTAGCTGGTATGGCAAACAACACTTTGACAAAAAGTCAAATGGTTTTCAAAGATCATCTTCTAAGTTTAAGGGATAATCAACAGGAAGAAAGATGTCTTCCAATTTTAATTCATACGCTTTATTGACAACACAAAATGGAAGATTCATAAAAATAACCCAAATATAGATCCCCAGATGATTAATTAACCATGGACCAAATGAAGTTGGGTACCAATGATGTAAATAAGTATATTTGTAGGTAACTTAAGACAGTTTCCAACAGGAGTCTACTTGGTATCTGGACAGTGGTTGCTCCAGACATATGACAGGCGATAGTCGGTTGCTGACTGATATATCAAAGTGTACATGACCAAAAATCATGTTTGGTGATAATAGAAAAGGTAAAAGCGTGGGTAAGGATAAGATTGTTCATGGAAATTTTACAATTAACAATGTGTTGTTAGTTGAAAATATGTGTTATAACTTGATTAGCATTAGTCAAATGTGTTATAACGGATACACTGTAGATTTTTAAAAATATGCATGTATAGTTAAAAATCAGTAGGGAAACACCCTACTGACATGAAGTAGAATATGAAACTCATATAAGATGAACTGAAAGCCTAAAACGTCTGATCCTGTTTGCATGATAGATAAAAAATAATCAAAATTGGCTTTTTTTGTAAAAGATTAAATCATCTTAACTTTAAAACAATTAACAACATTTTTTCAAAAGATCTTGCTGTTGGCATGCCTAAATTGTAGTTTTCTAAAGATAAAGCCTGTCATACTTGTCAGATGGGAAAACTGGTCATATCAACTTTTAAAAACAAAGGGAATATTCAAATCTGACACGTGTTTAGAATTATTACACATGGATTTGTTTAGTCCGATTCTAGTAATCAGTTTAGGGGGAATGAGATATATCCTTATTATAATTGATGATTATTCTAAATTTACTTGGATTATTTTCTTAGTTTCTAAGGATCAAACTGCTGAAATTTTGATTAAAATCATTAGAAAATTACAAAATGAAAAATCTCTAAGTGTAATAAAGATTAGAAGTGATATGGGAACAAAATTTACAAATAAATTAAATCTTCTTTCTTTGAGAAATCTGTGAATAGACACGAGTTGTCTAGTGCTAGAACTCCACAGCAAAATGATGTTGCTGAAATGAGGAACAGAACACAAAGGAAACTGCTAGGTCAATGCTAGCTAATTCCAATGTGTCTCAAAAGTTATGGGCAAAAGCTATCATCACACCATGTTATACTCAAAATATATCAATGATTAATAAACGTTCTACGAGATTTTTTATGGAAAAGATCCTAAAATTTCATATTTTAGAATTTTTGGTGTAACTATTTTATTCATAACAATGGCAAAACTCATCTAACTACTTTTGATGTTAACGTAGATGCTGACATAATTCTAGGATATTCTTTAGTGAGTAAAACTTATAGAGATGTTAATAAACAAACATTAATTGTTGAAGAATCTACCCATATTGTTTTTGATAAATTTGTTGAAAGTAATTCGAAAGAAATCATCAAAGTGGCTAATAGGTTGGAAGTTGTTAATCTTCAATCTGATAGTGAGAATGAGGTTCAGGTCATCAAGTTAATTAGCTAGTTGATCTGGTTGAAGATCAACAAGAAAACCAGACTGTAAGTCAGTAGACTACTAATAATCCGGATGCTACTGAGACAGTTGATCAGATGGCTAACCCTCTAGGACCAATCCTCAGATGGAACAGAAACCATCCACATGAACTAATAATAGGTAATCATAATGCACCTCTTAGAACTAGAAATCAATTAATGGATGAAATTAATTTTTTTTTATTTCTCAAATTGAACCCAAGAAAATTGATGAAGCATTGTTTGTTCCAGATTCGATCAATGCTATGCAAGAAGAATTAAATCAATTTGAAAGAAAGAAAGTTTGTCATTTAATTCCAAGACCAGATGGTCAATCTTTGATTGTAACTAGATGGGTTTTTAGAAACAAACTAAATGAAGATGGTTTAAATGTGAGAAACAAAGCTAGACTGGTAGCTCAAGCTTATAGGCAGGAAGAAGGAATTGAATTTTAGGAGTCATTCTCCCATGTATCTAGACTTGAAGCTATTAGATTTTTTCTAGCGTATACAGCTTTTAAAAAGTTTAAAGTATATCAAATTTAAGTTAAAAGTGTTTTTTAATGGTATACTTAATGAAGATGTATATGTTGAACAATCGCCTGCCTTTCAAGATCATTCTCTACCTAATCATGTTTTCAAGTTAGATACGGCTTTATACGGTCTTAAGCAAGCTCCTAGTGCTTGGTATGATACTTTAACTAAATTCTTATTTGATCATGATTTTATTATAGGTACAACAGATAAAACAATTTTTTGATTTGTTAAAGATTCACATATTTTACTTGTTCAAATCTATATGGATGATATCATATTTGGGTCAAGTAACCTCAAATTATGCGATAAGTTCTCTAAGATGATGTAGGATAAATTTTAAATGAGTATGATTGGTGAGATGGGAAGCATGACCCACAGCGACAAGCCACCAATGCTAAACAGTGAAGCATTTAGCAGCTGGAAGAAACAGATGTATCTACATCTGATTACGCTAGATGATGAGATGAGTAGAGTTCTGAAAGAAGGGCCAATCAAGATCAACAAGGAGTTAGATGAATGGTCAAATGAAGATCGAAGACAGAGTAACCTGGACAAACATTGCATGAGGCACATCTATAAGGCTATAGACGTTAATACCTTAAACAAGATATCAGCCTGTGATAATGCAAAGGAAGCCTGGGAGATGATCATTCAGATCCATGAAGGAAACGAAAGAACAAAGGAGAACAAAATATTGGTGGCCACACAAAAATATGAAAACATCAGGATGAAACCGGGGGAAAACATGAAAGAATTCAGCAACCGGTTCACCAGCGTGGTCAACGAGCTTCAAACACTCAGAAAGAGATACGACAACCGAGAAGTAATCATCAAAGCCTTAAGATCATTGCCAAGCACATGTGATATCAAAACCATGGCGATGAGGGAATCAAGCAACCTCGGGCAGATGAAGTTGCATGACGTGTTTGAGGATCTAAAAGCATACGAGTTCGAGATTAAGTCTTGGATCGAAGATGAAGCATCCACGTCAACCGCAACCAGAGCATTGGTTACATCGGTGGAACCGGCGGTCCAAGTATCAACCGTTCCGGCTCCAGTCAAAAAC
>NW_025919636.1:0-10000 GCF_907164915.1 Impatiens glandulifera | reverse complement strand
TCGAATTCTAAAATAACTAAATTGCGAACTATTTTAATAAATGAATTAAAAGAGATATAAATAACTAGACAAAATAAATAAACCAAAAACTAAATAAATAAATTAGAAAAATATATATTTTTATATTGGGCCTCGTTTGATCTTTGGGTTATCTGGGTAATGTCTGGGTTTCTTCTAAAAAACCCATGTTTGACCAAATTAGGTAAAAATCTAAGTTTTTTTTTTCTTTCAATTTTACCCTTCTAATTATTTATTTATTTCTATCTTATCTTATCCTCTCCCCTCTTTTCAAATCTCATTTCCACTAATACATTATCAAAGGTCAGAGAATTCAGATTCTCTCTCTAACCCAAATCAATTATCAATTTCACTGATTCAATTTGATCTCATTATAAATTATCCATTTCATCTTCCTTTCTTCTCTAATCTTTCCACTCACTCAACCGATAAGTTCCTTCAACTCAACCGATCAGTTCCTTCAACTCAACCTGATCACTTCCTTCAACTCAACCTTTATCAGGAATCTGATCAGAAATCAGTGAATATTTTCAGCGAATATTTTCAGCGAATATGAAGCAGGTAAAATTCGTTCTCATCCTTCATGATCAATTTTCATCATCCATCAACCCTATATAAACTTGATCATTGATACTTTGTAGTTACCTGGAAATAACTCATTTAAAAAAATCTAAGATATTCGTCGCATCCTAATTCTAGGTGAACGGCTGCAACTCCAGGTTAGTCTTCTGTTCTGTTCTCATATGCTTTTCATTTTGTATACTGATTAGTACTGCTTTTCATTTCGTATGCGGTTTAGTACCGTTCTTTGAATAAAGAGATTTTTAATTTGAACATATACTGATTAGTGCTGCTTTTTATTTGTATGCCGATTAGTATTGCTTTTCATTTCATTTTGTATGCTGATTAGTAAGATTTCCGTTAAAAGAGATTTTTGGTTTAAACATATATTAATTACTGCTTGTGAATGAGCTAATTAAAAAATAATAATAATAATTGAAATTATAATTATCATTGTTATATATAATTATACCGTTGTCTGTGAATTACTGTGAATGAAGTAATTTATAATAGAATATGAATACAGTCTGTGAATGAAGTAATTTATAAAAGAATATGAATCTGTGTATTGTTTTGGTAGAATATTTAAGTTATAGAAAATAATAATACATGTATCTATTGTATCGGTGTATTTATTTGGTAGAATATTTAAGTTATATAAATGATGTATATATGGTACAATATATATGATAGTATATGAAGATAATATTACCTGCTGGATTTCATAATAATAACTTCCCTTCAGTTAGGAAAATGAGTTTGTCAAAGTGGCAAGGTATTGCTCCAAATACTGCGAAGTGGGAAGCATGTCCGAAAGATCAACCTACTTTCTTGAACTATTAGTCATTGAAAAAGAGAATAAAAAACTTGTAGAAGGAGGGCTTCGAAAACCCACATGTGAAATGTTGTCTGAAAGATTTTGGGAGAGATTTCGAATTTATCACACAAATGAACAATTCAAAAACCACTTCAAGAATAAAAAATATTATGGAACTTGATATGCCGGGCTAGAAAATCAACTGGAATCGGATTTAACAACGACACAAAAGAGATTACGGCCTCAGACGAATGGTGGGCAGAACATAAGGTAATAATATTTCAATTAAAATTAGAAAGTCAATCCATAATAAATTTTTATTGGATTCTAATTTTATTGGAATATTTTTTTTAGAATTGGAAAGGGCTATCACAATTAAAAAACAAACAAATAGCAGATTATGACTTGTTGGAAAAAAATTTTGGGGCTCATCGTGCTGCTACTGGTGAAAATATGGAACATGCATTAAATATAGACGAGGGGTCTGGCGATTCTGATAAAACCATTGATGAAGGTTTTCATGACCCACTTGTTGGTAACCAGAGCCAAGGTACGGAGTCTAATTATAATAGTTCATGGAGCAAACGAAAAGCAAGTTCATCCAATGCACCCAAAAAAAAAGAACGCATGGTTATCTCCTTGCAAAAAAGTAATTTCTATGTTCTTTCAAGAGAAAGATAAGCACAAGAGAAATCTAACTACATGAATATATCGGAACCGTATGAACACACGAATGATAGTATGTAGTTTGCACACGGTTCTGTAAATCCATCGGTGGGGTCTCAACCTTCTATAAAGAAGTGTATAGACACAATGCTTAAAGTACACAAAATTAGTAGCAGATCAGAGCTCTACAGGGTTGGAGTGAATGTTTTCAGTGCCCTTCCAGATCTAATGGTTAGTTTCTTGGCAATTGATGATCAAGAAGAACAATTAGACTATCTTCGGTTCATAGTTGATGAAAATAAGCATATTCGTCCAGGAACAATGAGTAAAGATCTCCCAAGTCATCAACCCTGTGACCTTAATTTTCCACCATACTATCCTTACCCACCACCACCAGATTATTAATCTGTTGTATTTGTTAGTTAACCACTATCGTATTAATTATTTATGAGTTTTTTTAAGGTATTTAAGTACTTTGTTTAATTATGTGTCACCTTTATAATTCATATATTATTATATGTTAATCTATGAATGTATTTTATAATTATATAGTTTAATTTTTATATTTTCGTCAGGAAAAAAATGGATCATTCTAATTTACCACCAGAGTTAGACGAATATGATCTATCTTTCTTAACATTATTGATGGAGATATTGGGAGACACGTTCAATTATTCATTAACACGCCCAATGAAGGATCCTTCTACTAGAGGTATGGAACTTGTACAAGTGATAATGTCTGACAATGAGAAATGTCTAAACATGATTAGAATGGAGACTCATTGTCTTAGACTACTTATAGAACAACTTGTACAAGTGTATGGGTTGCCTATCTTACGATCTTCAATTCGAGTTGAGGAACAAGTGGTGATGACCTTACAATATTTAGCACATGGTCATAGTATGTCTTGTGTGGGAATAAAATTTGGTCACTCTAAACAAACAGTATCTCGATACGTTTCAATGGTACTAAAGTCCCTTCATCGACTAATGTTAGATAAATTAGACCGGTTAAAATAAGAACTTA
Organism: Impatiens glandulifera; assembly: GCF_907164915.1. Classification (NCBI taxonomy): domain Eukaryota; kingdom Viridiplantae; phylum Streptophyta; class Magnoliopsida; order Ericales; family Balsaminaceae; genus Impatiens; species Impatiens glandulifera. The sequence continues at coordinate 6,911 of NW_025919636.1, read as the reverse complement.
ACAAAATAAACTTCCAGTGCAAGAGAACGGTTAAAGAATCAGGATCGGTCCAGTAATTTAACCGGTCAAGCAACACAACCGGCCAAGAATCTAACCGATCAGGAAGACAAGACTGGTCAGAAAAGAAGGCCAAAACCGTTGGTCATCCGATTAACCTGAAGCTATGAAAAACCGGAAGTCATCCGGTTAACCTAAACAACCGATCAATGCAAATAGATACTTTGAGTATCTGTTGAAGATGATACCAAAGGGACAGATCATAGTATTGCCATATTCATACAAGTCTGAGGATAATCTGCCGGCTGCAGAAGATCGTCCGACAAGATCTTCCCACTCTAGGATAAATCAGAGGCGCAACCCTCCAGGTGCAGGCAACTGTCCAACCAACAGTTGCCATATTAAGTAAAAAACAAACCTAGCCGGTTTGACCTATACACTGGAAACCTAAACCGCCAGGTCTGAATCACTGAACCTCTGCTCAACCAATCAAATTCAAGGAGATGAAATGTGACCGTTGGCACATTTCACCTATAAAAGAAGGAGCTGAAGAGGAGTAAATGCAGTAACAAGTTACAAGTCACAAGAGAAAACATTTAAGAGTTACACCAACCCAAGTTATAAGTGGTCTTTATCTCTCTAAATTAAGAGAGCTTAAGTGTGTATTTGAAGTGAGATTACAATTTCGGTGAGAATTGTACGAGTGTTATCGAGCAACAAATAAGTCTCGATCGGATTGTGTTTGTGTATTCCTTAGTGAATATCCTTCTCGCGGTTTCGAGAGGAAGGGGTGACGTAGGAGTTTTATCTCCGAACATCTATAAAAACCTGTCTTGCTATTTACTTTCTCCCGGATTTACATACTAACCGATCCTACCTAAATCGATTTACTGAATCCCAAAACCGACCCACCAAACTCCAAACCGACTTTATCCAAATCTGGTTCTATTCATCCTGTGTGTGTGCTGCTTCAACCTGACACAAACCACTTCCGCACTTGAACTCGGTTCAAGGGTTTGTGATAGTTTGTGTAGTATTGAAACCCCAGTATTAATCTCTAACCGGATTAATCACCAACCGTTAAGTGACACGCGTTAACCGGCCAGACCCCGGTTCCCCAGCCGCGACCTAAATCCTAACAATTGGTATCAGAGCAGTTATTTTCAATACTCAAGCAAGTATGTCTTTCGATAAGCCTCCAATGCTAGAAGGTGACGATTTTGTCAACTGGAAGGCACGCATGCACATGCACTTAATCACTATGGATGACGAAATGTAGTTCATCCTGACTGAAGGACCGATAAAGATTGATAAAGATAGGGAGGAATGGACAAAAGAAGACAAGAGAAGAAACAATCTGGACAACCATGCTAGAAACCGTATCATTAACGGTTTGGACAGGAATACGTTTTGTAAGGTTAGAGATTGCAAAATTGTAAAGGAAATATGGGAAACGGTGATTCAAATTCATGAGGGAAATGAAAGAACCAAGGAAAACAAGATAATGGTGGCTACCCATAAGTTTGAAAACATTAAGATGAAACCGGGAGAAACAATGAGGGAGTACAGTGACCGATTTACATATGTGATAGACGAGCTATCAACTCTTGGAAAGAAGTATGACAACAAGGAAATTATCATGAAAGCGTTAAGGTCTCTTCCAAGTGCATGGGACATAAAGACAATGGTGATGAGGAAATCAAACTGTCTAAGAAAGATTAAGCTACACGATGTATTTGAAGATCTTAAAGCATATGAGTTTGAAATGAGATCTAGGACTGAAGATGAAGTTTCAGCCTCAACCTCCACTAAAGCATTGGTCACATCCATAGAACCGGTTGCTCCTGCACCGGTCAGAACCGCTGAACAGTTCACCAAGGATGCCATGGCAATGTTTGCTAAAAAATTTGGCAGATTCTTAAAGAGAAGCCAACCGACAAACAACAACTACGGTGATAAATCTAATGTTAGATGCTATAATTGTAATTGTTTGGGACATTTCAGGTGGGAATGCAGAAAACCGAGGCGAGATGACCAGAAACCGGACGATCAGAACTACCGAAATAACTATCAACAAACCGGTGAAGGAAGTGAAGTTCAGAAAGCACTAATAGCCGATGATGGAGGAAGCTTATGGACTCACAGTGACAGTGATGATGAACTCACATGTCTCATGGCAAATGAGGAACAAATATTTGACTCTCCCTGTGAAGAATTACTAAAGATGAGTTATTTAATGCACTAAATGACATGGTAGCAGAGTATAAGAACCTATTAACTTTAATACCAACCCAACACAACTTTAGAACCAACCCCATAGAACCAACCTTGACCGAACCAAAAATCATCCAAACTAATAAAATCCTAGAAACCGAGATAACACCTGAACTATCCTCTAAAACCGAACAGCTCAAGGAGTTAGTTAAAGAGCTGACCGAAGAGGAAGATGCCCGAACCCGGTATCGAATAGCCGCATGGAAAAGATCCAGTGAAATGGTGAACCAGATGTCTAGGTACAAGAGACATCCCAAGTGCATGTTTGGTCTTAGGTACAAAGACAGCAAATCTGCCAACCAGAACCATTCGGACAAAATGAAGCTCACAAAAGATAACATTCCCTTTGTAAGATTTGTCAAAAGCTCTTCAAACGATGATGAGGAACAAAGTGATTCAAAACCGGACGACGAAATAACCTATGTAAGTCCAACTGTCTCTGAAAAATGGCTTCATCCTGAGAAAAGGAAAGCCAACCGGCCCAAAGGTAAGAAAGCCGATCCACGACCACATAGGATAAACCAAAGGCCACCTCCAAATAAAGCATTCTTAGGAAAGCAGAAAGACGTCAAACCGAGTTCAGGAAAACTAGTCAGAACCATAACCGGGAAAGTTGTCCGACTTATTAAAGTTTGGATACCTAAGGGACTAATCAATTATGGACCCAAGTAAATGTGGGTACCAAATAGTTGTAAATATGTATATTTTACAGGATATGAAGAAACGGCTAGGAAACTCTGAGTGGTACCTGGACATCGGTTGCTCCAGACACATGATTGGAAACAACAACCTTCTAACCGACATCAGAATAGAAACCGGTGCAATGATTGTCTTCGGTGATAACTCAAGAGGTAGAACTATGGGCAAGGGTAAGATTGTCCATGGTAATTTAACAATTGATAATGTACTTTTAGTTGAAAACCTACATTTTAACCTGCTAAGCATTAGTCAGATGTGTGATGCTGGATACACTGTAGAATTTCTTAAACATGCATGCTTAGTTAAAAACTCTCAGGGTAACATACTACTAACCGGAAATAGGTTAGGAAATATATAAAAAGTAGATTGGAAAAATAAAGTAGAACACCCTGTTTGCATGGTAGCTAAAACCGATCAAACCTGGCTATGGCATAAAAGGCTAAATCATCTAAACCTCAAAACCTTAAACTATATTCGGGGTAAAAAACTGGTTGAAGAAATTCCTGATATAGTATTCAATAAGGATAAGGTTTGTTCAGAGTGTCAAATGGGTAAACAAACTAAGTCAACTTTTAAGAGTAAATGACACATTCAGTCTAACCGATGCTTAGATCTTCTTTACATGGACCTATTTGGACCGATTAGGGTCATCAGCCTAGGCGGTATGCTCTATACTATGGTGGTTGTTAATGATTATTCTAGGTATACATGGGTAATATTCTTGGCATCTAAACGTGAAACCGCATCAAATTTAATTACATTGCTTAAACGTTTACAAAATGAAAAATCAACACGCATAAATAACATTAGGAGTGATAGAGGAACCGAATTTACAAATAGCACTTTAAATGCATTTCTTGATGAATCCGACATTAGACACGAGTTCTCTAGTGCTAGAACTCCTCAACAGAATGGCCTGGCCGAGAGAAGAAACTGAACTCTCAAGGAAGCCGCAAGGTCTATGATTGCCGATTCGGGTGTTGCTAAAAAATTTTGGGCTGAGGCTATCAGTACTGCATGTTACACACAAAACCAGTTTTTGATTAATAAGTTTCACAACAAAATACCGTATGAAGTATACTTTGATAGGATTCCTAACCTTAGGTATCTTAAAATTTTCGGTTGTAAATGTTACATTCACATAAATGGCAAAAATTACCTATCTTCTTTTGATGCAAAATCCGATATTGGGATCATGCTAGGTTACTCAGTAGTTAGTAAAGCTTATAGAGTGTATAACACTAGAACCTCAACCGTGGAGGAATCTCTTCATGTTGTATTCGATGAATCAGTTCAAAGTAACACTGCATCATCCTTTGATCTACACAACAGATTGGAAAATAACAATATCCATTCTGATAGTGAAGATGAGGTTCCGGTTTTCAGAAGGTTTGTCCATGACCAAATGGGTGATGATGAAACCCAGCCGGATCAAGTTGCTACACAGCAGGAAGCTGACACCCCGGTTCAAACTAAGGAAATCGGTCGGTCTGACATTATTGCTCAGCCTACCGATGTACGCGTTCGTTTTCGTTTCCCTTCCGATATTCTGGCGCGTGTGCCCCCTTTTTTAAATTGATTGGCATACGCTCCATTTTTTTCCGAATTGAATTGGCCCGTACAGGTTTTAAATCGACACACTCGCAAATGTGTCGATCTAATTGACTTGAGAGTCGCCACTTTAGTTTACTTCCCAAAGAAACTAAAGAAAAGAAAAATGAGAGATTCATTTTAAGAGTTCGGTGTTTGGTTACGTATTAGGAAAGGGCCTACGGCGCTATGTCCTATACGCCTGTCTTTACAGACAGTCTCTACTCCTAAGTAATTGGCCATATGATGTTTGAAGGATTATTACATTTTCGTTCTGAGTTCAGAACTCTTTTGCTTGTGTGAGAAAATCTTAATCATTTGCAAGGGGCTAGTCCTATTCATGAGGTGTTTGAAGAGGACAAAGTATTGAAAAGAATTGAAGCATTGAAAAGCATTGAAGCATTGAAAAGCATCGAAGCATTGAAAAGCATCGAAGAGCATTGCAAAGCATAGAGCAACCTTGGCAACGAAAAACGAGAATCGGAATTCCCGAGACAGATCAAATGAGGATAGATGAGGAGAATAACAATTCGATTGGAGGACTAGAATTTTATTCTTTTGCTCAAAGGAGAGAAGAGAGTGGATTAACTTAAGGTCCCGAGTGTTTCCCAGTTTAAAATTTCCAGAGTTAAAGAGAACTCCGAACACAACACATTAAAATGAGTCATTTTCAAAAATAATTCCCGCAATTCCTAAAAAAAATTTCATACGATAGTCAAAAATATTATTAAAAGCTCACAGGAATCGAGTTTGGAATTTTCAGAGTTATAGAACCCCCCCAATATGACACTACAAAGATAGACATTTTTCCAAACGGGACCTAAAAATTCCGAGAAAAATTATTTTTGAAGAAAATAATATTTTGGAGTTTTTGGGAAAATTTGGGGAAGTTTGAAAGTGGTTTGAATGTTAGAATCATCATTTTAAGGTGGTTTGTTAAAATTAGGAAACAAACAGGACCTAAGTTTATTTATTTTTTTATTTTTTTTGAAAGTTTAAATTAAAATAAAAGCAAAAGAAAGTTTAGGGGTCCAATTAAAACATCAGGAAAAGATCAGGGACTACTTTAATTTCGAATTAATAAATTAATTCGAAATTAAAGTTATCAGGCTTATTTAAAGATAAAAGAGGCTCAGGGGCCTCTTCGCAACTTCACAGGAAGTTGAAGGAATTGGAATAAAAGAAAAGTAAAAAATGAAACCTCCAGCTGATGAAGAGACTCCGGCGAGGGCGATTTCCGGCGTGTCCTGCGCCCGCGGCCGATCTCTGCTCGAAGGCGACATCGTTACAGTCCGTCCTACTCGTCGAATCTCCGCCTCCTTCCTGCTGCAGCTGTGCTCACCGCGACAGTTCGCCTAGCTGCCTGAGGTTGGAGTCGCGCCTAATTTTCCACAGCTGAAGAAGACGCTGCAGAATAACCAGAATACAGCACCTGCACCTCTTTCCTTTTGGCGAACGCAGATTTCGGAATTCCAACAAAAATGGACTGGATTCCTAAAACAGAAGAAATCTAATCCTAATCTAGACCTAAGCTATTCTCAATCAATGCGATTAACAGCTAAAGCTTAACCAATACAGGACATTAATCCAGCAAAGTAAACAATCCAATAAAACTCAAGTAAACTGCAGGTTCAAGGATGAATCTTATCTCATCTCAAAACTAATATAACCTAATTCAACATCTAACAGCAAACAATTAGCTTCAATTACAGCAAACAAGAATATTCAAGCCATTATCAGAATAAGAAAGAAATCAGTCTGCGATATGAATTTTTAATGAATAAATGGCATCGATGTTCATAACCGATGCCTCCAATCAACAATTTGAGATTACATGAGTCCAGAACGTTACCTGAATCGCTAAAGAAGAAAATGAATAGAGGTTCGGAAGAACAGATCGATTTGGAAAATACAGATGGATTGACAGACTTCTCTCCTTTCTTCAGTGTTTGTTGTATTTATGTATCAATGTCGATCTATCCTCCACGCGATAAGCGAGGTTAAACGAAGCTGGCGTCATTGAGCGCAGCTGTTCTTCGTCGTTTTCTTACAGGACAGCAACAGGTTCTGCAATCGTCCTTTTTGTTGACCGAAAGAAACGAATTCACCAATGCAATCGAGTTCTTCCTCCTCAACAATGGAGTTCGACCTCTCTTCTCCTCTCAATCTCGTAACCGCTCAACTGGATTGGAACCTCAACTGCAGAACTGAAAAACTGATCTTTTTCTCTAAAACTCCCCCCTCAAAAAAACTGCCCTCCCCAAACTCATCTTCCCCTCTTTTTTAATTTTATTGCAGGGTTCATTTGTAGTTAGCCCAAAAGTTGAAGGGCACGCTTGGAAGAAAAGAAA
>NW_025919635.1:0-71735 GCF_907164915.1 Impatiens glandulifera | reverse complement strand
AGCATTAACATTAAGCATTAAGCATTAAGCATTAAGCATTAAGCATTAAGCATTAAGAATTAAGCATTAAGCATTAAGCATTAAGCATTAATCATTAAGCATTAAGCATTAAGCATTAAGCATTAAGCATTAAGCATTAGCATTAACATTAAGCATTAAGCATTAACATTAAGCATTAAGCATCAAGCATTAAGCATTAAGCATCAAGCATTAAGCATTAAGCATTAAGCATTAAGCATTAAGCATTAAGCATTAAGCATGAAGCATTAAGCATTAAGCATTAAGCATTAAGCATTAAGCATGAAGCATTAAGCATGAAGCATCAAGCATCAAGCATCAAGCATCAAGCATCAAGCATCAAGCATCAAGCATCAAGCATCAAGCATCAAGCATCAAGCATCAAGCATCAAGCATCAAGCATCAAGCATCAAGCATCAAGCATCAAGCATCAAACATCAAGCATCAAGCATTAAGCATTAAGCATGAAGCATGAAGCATTAAGCATTAAGCATTAAGCATTAAGCATTAAGCATTAAGCATTAAGCATTAAGCATTAAACACTAAGCATTAAGCATTAAGCACTAAGCATTAAGCATTAAGCACTAAGCATTAAGCATTAAGCACTAAGCATTAAGCATTAAGCATTAAGCACTAAGCACTAAGCACTAAGCATTAAGCACTAAGCACTAAGCACTAAGCATTAAGTATTAAGCATTAAGCATTAAGCATTAAGCATTAAGCATTAAGCGTTAAGCGTTAAGCGTTAAGCGTTAAGAATTAAGCATTAAGCATTAAGCATCAAGCATCAAGCATCAAGCATGAAGCATGAAGCATGAAGCATGAAGCATGAAGCATGAAGCATGAAGCATTAAGCATTAAGCATTAAGCATTAAGCATTAAGCATTAATCATTAAGCGTTAAGCATTAAGCATTAAGCATTAAGCATTAAGCATTAAGCATTAAGCATTAAGCATTAAGCATTAAGCATTAAGCATTAAGCATTAAGCATTAAGCATTAAGCATTAAGCATTAATCATTAAGCATTAAGCATCAATCATTAAGCATTAAGCATTAAGCATTAAGCATTAAGCATTAAGCATTAAGCATTAAGCATTAAGCATTAAGCATTAACATTAAGCATTAAGCATTAAGCATTAAGCATTAAGCATTAAGCATTAAGAATTAAGCATTAAGCATTAAGCATTAAGCATTAATCATTAAGCATTAAGCATTAAGCATTAAGCATTAAGCATTAAGCATTAGCATTAACATTAAGCATTAAGCATTAACATTAAGCATTAAGCATCAAGCATTAAGCATTAAGCATCAAGCATTAAGCATTAAGCATTAAGCATTAAGCATTAAGCATTAAGCATGAAGCATTAAGCATTAAGCATTAAGCATTAAGCATTAAGCATTAAGCATTAAGCATTAAGCATTAAGCATGAAGCATCAAGCATCAAGCATCAAGCATCAAGCATCAAGCATCAAGCATCAAGCATCAAGCATCAAGCATCAAGCATCAAACATCAAGCATCAAGCATTAAGCATTAAGCATGAAGCATGAAGCATTAAGCATTAAGCATTAAGCATTAAGCATTAAGCATTAAGCATTAAGCATTAAGCATTAAGCATTAAGCATTAAGCATTAAGCATTAAGCATTAAGCATTAAGCATTAAGCATTAAACACTAAGCATTAAGCATTAAGCACTAAGCATTAAGCATTAAGCACTAAGCATTAAGCATTAAGCACTAAGCATTAAGCATTAAGCATTAAGCACTAAGCACTAAGCACTAAGCATTAAGCACTAAGCACTAAGCACTAAGCATTAAGTATTAAGCATTAAGCATTAAGCATTAAGCATTAAGCATTAAGCATTAAGCGTTAAGCGTTAAGCGTTAAGCGTTAAGAATTAAGCATTAAGCATTAAGCGTTAAGCATTAAGCATAAATCGTTAAGCATTAAGCATTAAGCATTAAGCATTAAGCATTAAGCATTAATATTAAGCATTAAGCATTAAGCATTAAGCATTAAGCATTAAGCATTAAGCATTAAGCATTAAGCATTAAGCATTAAGCATTAAGCATTAAGCATTAAGCATTAAGCATTAAGCATTAAGCAATAAGCATTAAGCATTAAGCATTAAGCATTAAGCATTAAGCATTAAGCATCAAGCATCAAGCATCAAACATTAAGCATTAAGCATTAAGCATTAAGCATTAAGCATTAAGCATTAAGCATTAAGCATTAAGCATTAAGCATTAAGCATTAAGCATTAAGCATTAAGCATTAAGCATTAAGTATTAAGCATTAAGTATTAAGCATGAAGCATTAAGCATTAAGCATTAAGCATTAAGCATTAAGCATTAAGAATTAAGCATTAAGCATTAAGCATTAAGCATTAAGCATTAAGCATCAAGCATCAAGCATGAAGCATGAAGCATGAAGCATGAAGCATGAAGCATGAAGCATGAAGCATGAAGCATGAAGCATTAAGCATTAAGCATTAAGCATTAAGCATTAAGCATTAAGCATTAATCATTAAGCGTTAAGCATTAAGCATTAAGCATTAAGCATTAAGCATTAAGCATTAAGCATTAAGCATTAAGCATTAAGCATTAAGCATTAAGCATTAAGCATTAATCATTAATCATTAAGCATTAAGCATCAATCATTAAGCATTAAGCATTAAGCATTAAGCATTAAGCATTAAGCATTAAGCATTAAGCATTAAGCATTAACATTAAGCATTAAGCATTAAGCATTAAGCATTAAGCATTAAGCATTAAGAATTAAGCATTAAGCATTAAGCATTAAGCATTAATCATTAAGCATTAAGCATTAAGCATTAAGCATTAAGCATTAAGCATTAGCATTAACATTAAGCATTAAGCATTAACATTAAGCATTAAGCATCAAGCATTAAGCATTAAGCATCAAGCATTAAGCATTAAGCATTAAGCATTAAGCATTAAGCATTAAGCATTAAGCATTAAGCATTAAGCATTAAGCATTAAGCATTAAGCATTAAGCATTAAGCATTAAGCATTAAGCATGAAGCATCAAGCATCAAGCATCAAGCATCAAGCATCAAGCATCAAGCATCAAGCATCAAGCATCAAGCATCAAGCATCAAACATCAAGCATCAAGCATTAAGCATTAAGCATGAAGCATGAAGCATTAAGCATTAAGCATTAAGCATTAAGCATTAAGCATTAAGCATTAAGCATTAAGCATTAAGCATTAAGCATTAAGCATTAAGCATTAAGCATTAAGCATTAAGCATTAAGCATTAAACACTAAGCATTAAGCATTAAGCACTAAGCATTAAGCATTAAGCACTAAGCATTAAGCATTAAGCACTAAGCATTAAGCATTAAGCATTAAGCACTAAGCACTAAGCACTAAGCATTAAGCACTAAGCACTAAGCACTAAGCATTAAGTATTAAGCATTAAGCATTAAGCATTAAGCATTAAGCATTAAGCGTTAAGCGTTAAGCGTTAAGCGTTAAGAATTAAGCATTAAGCATTAAGCGTTAAGCATTAAGCATAAATCGTTAAGCATTAAGCATTAAGCATTAAGCATTAAGCATTAAGCATTAATATTAAGCATTAAGCATTAAGCATTAAGCATTAAGCATTAAGCATTAAGCATTAAGCATTAAGCATTAAGCATTAAGCATTAAGCATTAAGCATTAAGCATTAAGCATTAAGCATTAAGCAATAAGCATTAAGCATTAAGCATTAAGCATTACGCATTAAGCATTAAGCATTAAGCATCAAGATCAAGCATCAAACATTAAGCATTAAGCATTAAGCATAAGCATTAAGCATTAAGCATTAAGCATTAAGCATTAAGCATTAAGCATTAAGCATTAAGCATTAAGCATTAAGCATTAAGTATTAAGCATTAAGTATTAAGCATGAAGCATTAAGCATTAAGCATTAAGCATTAAGCATTAAGCATTAAGAATTAAGCATTAAGCATAAGCATTAAGCATTAAGCATTAAGCATCAAGCATCAAGCATGAAGCATGAAGCATGAAGCATGAAGCATGAAGCATGAAGCATGAAGCATGAAGCATTAAGCATTAAGCATTAAGCATTAAGCATTAAGCATTAAGCATTAATCATTAAGCGTTAAGCATTAAGCATTAAGCATTAAGCATTAAGCATTAAGCATTAAGCATTAAGCATTAAGCATTAAGCATTAAGCATTAAGCATTAAGCATTAAGCATTAATCATTAATCATTAAGCATTAAGCATCAATCATTAAGCATTAAGCATTAAGCATTAAGCATTAAGCATTAAGCATTAAGCATTAAGCATTAAGCATTAACATTAAGCATTAAGCATTAAGCATTAAGCATTAAGCATTAAGCATTAAGAATTAAGCATTAAGCATTAAGCATTAAGCATTAATCATTAAGCATTAAGCATTAAGCATTAAGCATTAAGCATTAAGCATTAGCATTAACATTAAGCATTAAGCATTAACATTAAGCATTAAGCATCAAGCATTAAGCATTAAGCATCAAGCATTAAGCATTAAGCATTAAGCATTAAGCATTAAGCATTAAGCATTAAGCATTAAGTGTTCAACATCAAGCATTAAGCATTAAGCATTAAGCATTAAGCATTAAGCATTAAGTATTTAGCATGAAGCATCAAGCATAAAGCATCAAGCATCAAGCATCAAGCATCAAGCATCAAGCATCAAGCATCAAGCATCAAGCATCAAGCATCAAGCATCAAGCATCAAGCATCAAGCATCAAACATCAAGCATCAAGCATTAAGCATTAAGCATGAAGCATGAAGCATGAAGCATTAAGCATTAAGCATTAAGCATTAAGCATTAAGCATTAAGCATTAAGCATTAAGCATTAAACACTAAGCATTAAGCATTAAGCACTAAGCATTAAGCATTAAGCACTAAGCATTAAGCATTAAGCACTAAGCATTAAGCATTAAGCATTAAGCACTAAGCACTAAGCACTAAGCATTAAGCACTAAGCACTAAGCACTAAGCATTAAGTATTAAGCATTAAGCATTAAGCATTAAGCATTAAGCATTAAGCGTTAAGCGTTAAGCGTTAAGCGTTAAGAATTAAGCATTAAGCATTAAGCGTTAAGCATTAAGCATAAATCGTTAAGCATTAAGCATTAAGCATTAAGCATTAAGCATTAAGCATTAAGCATTAAGCATTAAGCATTAAGCATTAATATTAAGCATTAAGCATTAACATTAAGCATTAAGCATCAAGCATTAAGCATTAAGCATCAAGCATTAAGCATTAAGCATTAAGCATTAAGCATTAAGCATTAAGCATTAAGCATTAAGCATGAAGCATTAAGCATTAAGCATTAAGCATTAAGCATTAAGCATTAAGCATTAAGCATGAAGCATTAAGCATGAAGCATCAAGCATCAAGCATCAAGCATCAAGCATGAAGCATCAAGCATCAAGCATCAAGCATCAAACATCAAGCATCGAGCATTAAGCATTAAGCATTAAGCATGAAGCATGAAGCATTAAGCATTAAGCATTAAGCATTAAGCATTAAGCATTAAGCATTAAGCATTAAGCATTAAGCATTAAGCATTAAACACTAAGCATTAAGCATTAAGCACTAAGCATTAAGCATTAAGCACTAAGCATTAAGCATTAAGCACTAAGCATTAAGCATTAAGCATTAAGCACTAAGCACTAAGCACTAAGCATTAAGCACTAAGCACTAAGCACTAAGCATTAAGTATTAAGCATTAAGCATTAAGCATTAAGCATTAAGCATTAAGCATTAAGCGTTAAGCGTTAAGCGTTAAGCGTTAAGAATTAAGCATTAAGCATTAAGCGTTAAGCATTAAGCATAAATCGTTAAGCATTAAGCATTAAGCATTAAGCATTAAGCATTAATATTAAGCATTAAGCATTAAGCATTAAGCATTAAGCATTAAGCATTAAGCATTAAGCATTAAGCATTAAGCATTAAGCATTAAGCATTAAGCATTAAGCATTAAGCATTAAGCATTAAGCATTAAGCATTAAGCATTAAGCATTAAGCATTAAGCATTAAGCATTAAGCATTAAGCATTAAGCATTAAGCAATAAGCATTAAGCATTAAGCATTAAGCATTAAGCATTAAGCATTAATCATTAAGCATTAAGCAATAAGCATTAAGCATTAAGCATTAAGCATTAAGCATTAAGCATTAAGCATTAAGCATTAAGCATTAAGCATTAAGCATTAAGCATTAAGCATTAAGCATTAAGCATTAAGCATTAAGCATTAAGCATTAAGCATTAAGCATTAAGCATTAAGCATTAAGCATTAAGCATTAAGCAAGAAGCAATAAGCATTAAGCATTAAGCAATAAGCAATAAGCAATAAGCATGAAGCATTAAGCATGAAGCATTAAGCATGAAGCATGAAGCATTAAGCATCAAGCATGAAGCATCAAGCATGAAGCATCAAGCATCAAGCATCAAGCATGAAGCATCAAGCATTAAGCATCAAGCATCAAGCATCAAGCATCAAGCATTAAGCATTAAGCATTAAGCATTAAGCATTATGCATTAAGAATTAAGCATTAAGCATGATGTCTTAGCCCATTTCAGGACTCTCTTTTCAACGTTGACCAGCTTCAACCATTGACTGTTTATACTCTTTCCCTTGATGACCTCATCATACTTAACAAACATTCTATTCAAGACCCAAGTATCAAAGATCTTGATCTTTTCAGTAGTTTTTATTTTGGCTTGATCCATCATAAGGTCAACAATGCAAGTCGCTTCAGAGATCTCCTCATTTGAGTCAGTAGCAATATCCTTCCCTTTTCGAATGACCTCAACAAGCTTTGGAGTGGGACTAGGTTCCCCAAATGTTATTTCGACAGCTTTTCTAGTGGCTCGCATAATCTCGTGAGCCGAAAGAGGTTTAACAAAGAGCCTACGTGTGGGTTCTAACTGAACAATCTTTTCAATCACTACAGACTCTACTTGAACAGGATTGGAAACAAGGGGCTCTTCAATTGGCACAGAAAGAGCTTTTTCAGATGCATCACCAGCAGCAAGGGTAAGAACAGCGCCTTGCTCTAGTTCGAGAACGGCTGTAGCTTCAACAGCTACTGAGACGGTTTGACGGACATGAGATTGATTCCTGAAAAAATTATCAATGTTTGGACCAACTAGCTAAACAGTTGGCCCAACAACAGATTCCTCAACAAGAACATAAACATATTTATCTTGTTCCTACACAGGAACATCAAACTTATGCACTTCGGCCTGAGATGGAGAAGAGGTTACCTTTGACGATGCGTTCAAAGACGTAGACGCCCTGGGCGCCTTTGATTTTTCTCCTTTTGAAATGGAGGACTTAGCAGGTTTTCTTAACTGACTCGCGGCTGGAGACAGGGGAGACATTGGAACAACAAAAAGTTTGACGGGACCTTTCTTTTAGCTCCTATTGACAAGATAGAAGTCGCCGATTGTTTGGGAAGAGTAACAGACCTTCGACCTGTTTGTTGGCTTGATACTCCAGATAATGATTCCTTGTTGTTCTTCATTCGGACAAGGGTGTTGGCAATATGGATGACATTATACACCCGAGTAGAATTGATTGGCTCAGAATCCCCCATGGGAACTCCTAAGTGTTCCAGCAGACGGCTAAGTTGAGCAGTAAAGCTCACACGTTCTCTGTTCTTGGGGTCGATCGTCGTGCAGAGGTTCAAGTACAATGTTGAGGCCCAGTTGACCTGAATATCTTTTGAGATGGCTGTCATATAGTCAAAACGGTCTTGACTATAGAGATGAAAAGAACCTGCCTTCCCTTGAAGAGCATTAACAACCACATCATTCAACGAAATAAAATGGGGTTTAAGAGTCTTTTTACTCCCGTTTAATCGGATTTCCGAACCGTCGGCTGAGAAAACCGTCTTAATTTCTGGCGTGACTTCAGGTGGCAGAGATAGGTTGAACGTATGGCCCTCTAATGGATGTTCGAAGAACTCCGCATAGGATGCTTCGTTGAAAGAAATTTCAGTGTCATTCACCGTTGCAGTAATGGAATCGTTGACCATAGTCGCCGATTTGATGAATTCCCTGACTTCCTTTTCGTGGAAAATGAACGGCCCCCCGAGATACTTCCCGAGACCGGAATATTCAAGGGATCTGAACATGTTGACCACATCTTGCTAATCGAACGTATAAACAAAAGGAAAGTCCACCTGCAGAGTACAATGAACGAGTCTGATTCTCTTGTTGCCCATTTTTTGTAAGAATACGAATAGACACACAAAGAATAATGGTTTCTTAGAGAGAAGATCAAAGAAATCTAGGATTCTTGAGAGATTTGAGAGAGAAAAAACCTTTTCAATCTCATGCAGAATGTCTTTATATAGATTTCCAAGAGTCACATGGATTAACCGTCACTTTTCCTAGGGGTAGGACCCATCATTTAAAATTAGACGTCCTTTTCAAACAATCATCATTAATTTTGGGGATATATTAGTCATTCTCTCTTAACTTGAAAGACATGTGTCTTCATGTTATTTAGAGATGACTATATTTATGTTTGAGCGAGAAAATTAGATATCACATCACGTGAGACAATTGTCCTTGATCAGTCTAATATACACGTAGTTAGTCATTTTTCTTACTTCTCTAGACTATGAGATCTAAGCGTCTATTAGACGTATGGGTCTATTAGACACATGGGTCTATTAGACGCATGAGTCTATTAGTCGCAAGCATATAATCACGTGTCTAATTATGCATGAACAATACGTATTAGACGTGTGTTTGGTTAGACGTGAGCATCCAATTACTCTTGTCTTATAAACGTCTAACGTATATTAGACGCATACGTCTAACCGCGCAGGCTATTAACCAATACGCATAGACTTAGATGCATATAGTGTAAGTAAAAATACGTCTAAGTACATGCTTTTTCTTTTAGATGACCTCGTCTAATAGACCAATTAAAGCATTTTGTCTGCGTGTATCTTTATTTTCATAATAATTTTTCCCTCTCATTTTGTGCATGTACAAAATGAATAAAGAAATGTTTTGAGGTCCTTAAGACCAAAAATATTTTTAAAACATAAAGACTTAGTCCTCTGGAATGGAAAAGGCCATTGTTGATCTCCCAAAATGTATACTCAGAAGAGTATGCCCCATGCTTCCTTCCTGCAGCTTTCCTGTATCACCTACACAAAAAAATATTTACAAACTTTGGTACCCACATTCAATTGGGTCCTCGATCAATCAGTCCCTTAGGAATCCATATTTGAGTTATTTAGATGTATTTCCCATTTTGTGTTGTGATGAATGCGTATGATTTTGACATAGCAGACGCCTTCCTGCTAGCATCTGATCCCTTAGTCTTTGAAGAGTATTTTCTTTTAGAAATCCTTGACTTCTTGCCAAGTTTTAAATTGCCAAACTTTCTGGATGCATCTAACTTATTTTTCATCCAGCTACCAGTCGGCGGAACATAAGTTATTTCATTCTTCAAAGCTACCTCTTCATTAATTGGATCAAATTCAATATCAGTCATTCTTCATTTGACAAAACTTATTGTCTTAAGCTTATCAGTTGCTGAGTTTGACTTTTTGTAGGACTGGTTTGAGTCATTTCCATCAAATCCTAAATCGGATTTAAATCCAGCAGGTTTCAACAGACTAATCTGATACTTGACAGCTTCTCCAGACCTTGTCCAAGCACTAGCAACATAGTTTAATATTTTGTTTTCAGAATAAAGAGTTTGAATCTGTTCCTTGAGCATCTCATTCTGAAATGAGATCTCTACCACTTTCTTTTCAAAAATATTTAATTCTTGAGTTTGAGACAAAACTGGTTGAGATACTTTAGATGAAGATTTTATTTCATTTAGGGATTCTTCTAGCTTTCTGTACTCTATGACAATGTCATCTAGTGCAACTATCAGTTGTTCCCTTGAAATTTTTTCAAAAGAGAAGTCAAATACCTCAGTTTCCTTAGTTTCTTCTTCTTTTCTTTCCATGAAACAAGAAACCTTGTCTTCATCACTATTGCTGAATGAGAAGTAAAAGTCATTATAGTTTCGTCTGTTCTTCCCGTCCCCTGGCATAAGAGCTTTTAGCTTTTTGTCATCGTCCTTTTTCTTGTCATCACGCTTCGGCTTGCGACATTTCGATTGGTAATGACCTACAATACCACAGTTAGAACATTTAACATTATCTTTGGATTTCTTATTATCATTAGAATTAGAAGAGCTTGAGTTAGAGTTGCTCTTCTTCATTAGTCACCCACCTTCTTCACAAAGAGAGACATAGCATCGCTGCTAAGCTGTTGAGATGTTATCTGCATATCGGGAGCGGAAGGTGACTCTTCAGCAGTCACCAACACTTTGGGAATGATAATGGATGTGGATTGATCTTATTCAATCCTTGAGTTCAACTCGAACTCATAGGCCTTGAGGTCAGCAAATAGATCAAAGAGCGATATCTTGTTGAGGTCTTTGGACTCCCTCATAGCCATCGTCTTTATATCCCATTCCCTTGGAAGAACACGCATGACCTTGATAGCAAGCTCCTTGTTGCTAAAGGTCTTGCCAAGAATAGATAAAGTGAAGACAACTTGGCTGAACCTTATATTAGACTTGTTCATCGATTCTCCAGGACGCATTTTGAAACTGTCGAACTGTTGAGTAGCAACCATAATCTTGTTCTCCTTTGTTTGCTCATTTCCCTCACACAGTTGGGTAAGTCTGTCCTAAATCCCCTTGGCAGTATCACACTCGATGATGTAGTTGAACATGCTATCATCAAGAGATTTGTATAAAACGTATAATGCCATGTTGTTGAGGTTGTTCTTCCTCTTGTCTTCACTGGTCCATTCGAATTTCTCCTTATCAATCTTGATGGGACCATATGTGATAACGCTCCACATGTCGTCATGAAGAGAAGAAAGATGAGCACGAACTCTCTTCTTCCACATGATATAGTTTTCTCTTGAGAATGTGGGGATTGCGGTAGCACTGACATCTTTGGTTATGGTCTACATTCTTGGTGAAAGCTTGAGAATAGAAACAGAGCTCTGATACCAATTGATAAGATCGGTGTAATCAATAGAGACGTGGGTCTAGCTATTGATGACAACTTCGTACGAAAACGGTTTGATAGAAATCCTGTTAGGATTTAAATCACTTTCTTTTCTTCACAAACCCTTGCAAACTCTTGAACGATTCAAGTGCGGAAATATTTCTCAAGTTTGAAGCTAAGAACCAAAGAAGGAGATGATGACAGAATGTAAATGACACAAAGAGCTGTTTATGGATGTTCAGAGCAAAACTCTCCTACGTCACCCCTTCTCCCAACCAACAGAAGGATTCACTATATTTTTCTTAGAATAAAATACAATTGCAGGGCTAGCTTACTGTTGAACAGAACAGACTCTGTTCAATTTACAATATATTGAAGAATATCACTCAGCTAGACAATACTTTGATTATACCTCTCTCTTGATGTACGCACAGTAAAGCAAAAAAGCAATTTGTGAGATTGTATCAGCTTTTATGTTCGCTTCTATGTCCAGAACTTCGTCCGTTGTCCTTGAGGATCCTTAATTAGAGAGCATGTATCAACAATCGAATCTTCTATAATGACACATGGCAAGCACCCATTGTAAAGCCTCCATAGTACATAGGTACAGCAAACTCTGAGCACCATGATCGTGGCCGTACCAATCTGGTACTGCACCAAATATTCTTCTAGGATATTCCTGCAAGAAACAAGTAGTGGGAAGAATATTTTCTTACGTCGCATTGATTCATTGGATGAAACTGGTTGTCATACTAATCTACACAGAATAGTGGAGCTGGAGTAGCATACAACTAGTTGATCGTGGGTAGACGGATGCTAGCTTCAAGCAACTGCTTAAGCATGACATTAGACGTGCTCTAGTTAGACTGACAAGTCTATTGAAGTTAGACGCCTCTGTCTAATAGCATGATCCATTAGAACACCAAGTCTAATAGAATTAGACGACACGTCTAATTAAAAATTCTTTTAGACTAATCTGAAGGAGTTAGACTACACGTCCAACTTTCATCTGTTAGACTGCACGGTTAACTTTCATCTATTAGACTGCACGTCTAACTACTAGTCCCTTTAGACTAATCTGATGGAGTTAGACTGCACGTCTAACTATGTATCTATTAGACTGTACGTCTAACTACGTATCTGTTAGACTGCACGTCTAACTACGTATCTATTAAACTGCACGTCTAACAACGTATCTGTTAGACTGCACGTCTAACTATTCCTGTTAGACTATACGTCTAACTACGTATCTATTAGACTACACGTCTAACTACGATTGTTAGACTGCACGTCTAACTACGTATCTGTTAGACTGCACGTCTAACTATGTATCTGTTAGACTGCACGTCTAACTACGCCTATTAGACTACACGTCTAACTACGCCTGTTAAACTGCACGTCTAACTACGCCTGTTAGACTGCACGCCTAACTACGTATCTGTTAGACTGCAGGTCTAACTACGCCTGTTAGACTGCACGTCTAACTACGCCTGTTAGACTGCACGTCTAACTACGTATCTGTTAGACTGTACGTCTAACTACGCCTGTTAGACTACACATCTAACTACGTATCTGTTAGACTGCACGTCTAACTATGTCTGTTAGATTGCACATCTAACTACGTATCTTTTAGATAGCACGTCTAACTACGTATCTATTAGACTACACGTCTAACTACGTATCTGTTAGACTACACGTCTAACTACGTATTTGTTAGACTGCACGTCTAACTTAATGCGTCTAATAGCCAATAAGTCTAATGAACCTCATTCAGACTTAGTGAAATTTTGTTGGGCCAAATTATTTTGACTGAGTGTTGAAATAATTTAACCACTGATATTTTGATGATGAAATAACTTATGAGTTTTGATACAGGTATATTGAGACAATATGTTATAAGACTTGGATCTAATGAGGATCATCAGACCGATTTTGGCTTTCATTTCTTAAAATTAGACGTAAGTCTAATAGAATTAGACGTACAATCTAACTCATCGGAGTTAGACGTGTAGTCTAATAGACGTGTAAAGAATTAGATGGATGGTCTAATGAATACACGAAATTAGATGTAAGTCTAATAGAATTAGACGTAAGTCTAATAGAATTAGACGTACAGTCTAACTCATCGGAGTTAGACGTGTAGTCTAATAGGTGTAAAGAATTAGAAAGATGGTCTAATGAATACACGGAATTAGACGTAAGTCTAATAGAATTAGACGTACAGTCTAACTCATCGGAGTTAGACGTGTAGTCTAATAGACGTGTAAAGAATTAGACGGATGGTCTAATGAATACACATAATTAGACGTAAGTCTAATAGAATTAGACGTACAGTCAAACTCATCGGAGTTAGACGTAAGACGTGTAGTCTAATAGATGTAAAGAATTAGACGGATAGTCTAATGAATACACGGAATTAGACGTACAGTCTAACTCATCGGAGTTAGACGTGTAGTCTTATAGATGTAAAGAATAAGACGGATAGTCTAATGAATGCACGGAATTAGACGTAAGTCTAATATGCTTATAATTAGATGGGTAGTCTAATTGATATTCAGAGTTAGACGTATAGTCTAACTCATCGGAGTTAGACGTGTAGTCTAATATATTTGTTATTAGACGGGTAGTCTAATTTATGCGGAATTAGACGTGCAGTCTAACTCAGTGGAGTTAGACGTGCAGTCTAATGGTTATTGAATAATTAGACGTGTAGTCTAATTAATGAAAGTTAGACGTGAGTCTAACTCCTTCAGACAAGTCTGAGGTAGAACCGGAATTAGACGTGCAGTCTAACTTAGTGGAGTTAGACGTGCAGTCTAATGGTTATTGAATAATTAGACGTGTGGTCTAATTAATGAAAGTTAGACGTGAGTCTAACTCCTTCAGACAAGTCTGAGTTAGAACCGGAATTAGACGTGTAGTCTAACTCAGTGGAGTCAAACGTGTAGTCTAATGGTTATTGTAATTAGACGCGAGTGTAATTCTATTAGACCAGGCGGTCTAATAGACGTTTTCTGTTAGAAGGAGATGACTTATTTCATTAGACTTATTTTCACAATCCGTCTAACTAAAATACGTTTAATGCTCAGTTTAAGCAGCACGCTTGAATCTAGTATTTCTCCTACCCACGTGCTATAGCTGTACCCTACTTCTCCTCCACTTTCTAGTGAAGATTAGTACAACAACTATATGCATCCAATCAAGGAATGTCACGTAAGAGAATTTTCCTCACATTACCCGTTTTGAAGATACATCCCTGATGGAATATTCGGCGCACTACCAGTGATGTACGGCCACGATCCTTGTGCTCAGAACCTTCTGTGTACAATGGAGGCTTTCCAATGGAAGAGTGCCACGTATCATTCTTGAAGATTCGACCGTTAGCTCCTGCTCAGTATTTAACAAATCTCAAGGATAACGGACAATCTGCCTTAACAAGTCTTACGAACAAGCAATCTGATTATAGAGAGAGAAACTACGCAATCATCTTGCTTACTAAACTTATTATGAAAAGCTTCTTTCTGATTGTACTGTGTGTGAATCGAGAGAGAGAGCTAGAATCAAAACACCTTTAGCTGAGTGATATTCTTCATCTTGTAATTGAACAGAAAGTATTATGTTCAATAGTGAGCTAAGTGTGTGTAAACTGTATTTCATTCTAATAATATTATAGTGAATCCTTCCGGTGGTTTGAAGAAGATGTGACGTAGGAGAGTTTCTCCGAACATCCATAAACAAACTGTTGTGTTCTTCATTTCTGTCATCATTTCATATTTCATCTTGTGCTTCAAACCCAAGTAAACAATTCCGCCTTGAATCCGTTTCAAGTGTTTACACAAGTTTGCATAGAATAGAAAGCGAATTAAATCCCTAACAGGATTTCTTTCAAACTGTTTTTCATAAGTCTTCATCCTTAGCCAGACCCCCGTCTCTATCGATAAAGCCGATCCTATCAATTGGTATCAGAGCCTTGTTTCTATTCTCAAGCATCAAGAACCCAAAGCATGTATTGCATCAATGAAATTCCTCTTCTGTCAAAGGATAACTACGATTTGTGGATGATAAGGATGCAAGCTCACTTGGCTGCTATTGACTATGATATGTGGAGTGTTATCACCGATGGCCCCATAAAGTTTTCAAAACCAAGAAGTGAGTGGACTACTGAAGAAAAGGTGACCAACAATCTGGATAATGTTGCTAAGAACATTCTGTTCCAGTCACTCAACATGAATATGTTTTGTGAGATCAAGTCATGTTCCACTGCAAAAGAAATATGGGATAAGCTCAACCAGATCCACGGTGTGAATTCTCAAGCAAAGAAGAACTAGAAAGCATTCATTTGCAGTCATAACAAGTTCAGATGGGCTGACAACGATACTAAGGAGTCTCCCGCTGAAAAAGAGAATGAAACTGTAACATGTCTGATGGCAGATGACCAATCTAAGGTAAATGATATCTCTGCACCAGAATTTACAAACGAGGAGTTAACTAATGCACTCAATGAAATGGCCATTGAGTACAAAAAGTTAGCTGACTCTTTTTATGAAATGAAAGTTAAATATGAATCAACTGTTCTTTCTCCAAACCAAGAATCTGAACCAAACGTTTTTGATGAAAATCTTTCTCCAAACCAAGAATCTGAACCAAACGTTTTTGATGAAAACATAACAGAGATCTCATCTAAGAATGAGATGCTCAAAGAACAAGTTCAAACTCTTTCATCCGAAAACAAGAGACTAAACTATATTGTCAGTGCATGGACAAGATCAGGAGATGCTGTCAAATATCAGATCAGTATGTTGAAACCTACTAGATCTAGATCCGATTTGGGATATAACAGCAATGACCCTAATCTGTCCTACAAAGAGTCAAATTCTCCAAATGACAAGTTTAAGCCAATAAGCTTTGTCAAAGGGAGTATGAATGACATTGAATCTGATCCTATTCATGAAGAAGTTGCTTTCAAAAATGAAATAATTTATGTTCCGCCGACTTTTAGCTGGCTTATGAATAAGCTAGAAGCAGCTAATAAGTCTGGCAATTTAAAACAGGACTCTAAGTCAAGGAGTTTTAAAAGAAAGTCTTCTTCAAAAGCTAAAGGATTAGTGGCTAGAAGAAAGTCGTCTGCTAAGTCAAAAACTTATGCATTAATTAAAGCACAAAATGAGAAATACATCAGAATAACTCAAATATGAATTCTGAAGGAAATAATTGACTGAGGACCCAATTGAAAGTGGGTACCAAAAGATTGTAAATATTTATTTATGTAGGTACATATAAACGAAGGACTGGAGGAATCTGTATGGTATCTTGATAGCGGATGTTCCAGGCATATGACAGGAAACAGACGGCTTCTCACTGATATATCAGATTGCTCTGGACCTAAGATCACGTTTGGTGACAACAAGAAGGGTAAGACCATGGGTAAGGGTAAGATTATCCATGGTAATCTAACTATTAATGACGTGCTGGTTGTTGACAACATGTGCTATAACCTGATAAGCATCAGTCAATTGTGTGATAATGGATTGTCAGTTGATTTTCAAACTCACTCATGTCTAGTTAAGGACCAAAATGGAAATATTCTGCTAACTGGTAGTAGAGTAAGAAACTCATACAAGATGAATTGGCAAAAAGAAGTATCTGATCCTATGTGCATGATTGCCAAGAATGACCAGAAATGGTTATGGCATAAACGTTTGAATTAACAACATTTGTTCAAACAATTTAGTCATTGGTTTGCCCAAACTTAATTTCTCAAAGGACAAGATATGCACTGCTTGCCAGTTAGGTAAACAGGGCAGATCATCGTTCAAAACTAAAGGGAAATCACAATCCAACCGTTGCCTAAAACTTTTACATAGGGATGAGATTTGCCCTAGTTGTTATTGATGATTTTTCTCGATTTACATGGGTTGCATTTTTACCTTCAAAAGATAAAAATGCTGAAAATTTGATTAGAATATTTAATGGAATTCAGAATCAGAAATCCTTGAATATTGCATGCATTAGAAGTGATCAGGGAACTAAGTTCACAAACAGGTACCTATCATCCTATCTCGAGGAGACTGGAATTAGACACAAGTTGTCTAGTGCCATAACTTCACAACAAAACGACATTGTTGAGAGAAGAGTGAGAACTCTGAAGGAAGCAACGATATCTATGCTTGCTGAATCAGATGTACCTCAGAGGTTCTGGGCGGAAGCCATTAGTACTGCCTGCTATACACAAAACCGGTCAATAATTAATAAACATTTTGATAAAACCCCCTATGAACTGTACTATGGGTGAATTCCCACAGTTTCTTATTATAAGATATTTGGGTGTAAATGTTTTATCCATAACAATGGAAATGTTTATTTGACTACATTTGATGTTAAGGCAGATGATGGATTAATGTTGGGATACTCATTAGTAAGCAAGGCTTATAGAGTATACAACAAAAGAACACAGACTGTTGAAAAATCCCTCCATGTAGTTTTTGATGAGCCTGTTGAGAGCAAATCCAATGAATCCATTGATCTTAATGACAGACTAAAAGCAACCAGTCTTTAGTCTGTAAGTGATGAAGAAGAAACTCTAGACAAGAGATTGCTCAGTCTGATCTAGTGGCTGATCCGGTTGAAGTTCAACCAGATGTACAAACTCCTGTTCAACAAGAAGTTGAGAGTTTAGACGTCGTGAAGTCACCTGTTCAGATGACCAATCCCCTTGGATCCAACTTCAGATGGAACAGAAATCATCCACTAGAACTGATCATCAGAAATCCTTTCTCTCCTCGAAGGACAAGACGTCAACTGATGGATGAAATGGCCAACTCTGCATTTATTTCTCAGATTGAACCCAAGAAAAATTGGTGAAGCTATAATTGATCCAGATTGGATCAATGCTATGCAGGAGGAGTTAAACAAATTCGTGAGAAATAAAGTGTGGTATCTTACTCCTAGACCAACTGACAAGTCAGTTATAGGAACAAGATGGGTCTTTAGAAACAAGCTTAGTGAAGATGGCTTAGTCATTAGAAATAAAGCTCGTTTAGTTGCTCAATGATATAGACAAGAGGAAGGTATTGATTTTGATGAGTCTTTTGCACCGGTTGCAAGACTAGAGGCAATCAGAATCTTCCTAGCATAATCATCATTTAAGAACTTTAAGGTTTTTCAAATAGATGTGAAAAGTTCTTTTCTAAATGGAAAATTAAGTGAAAAGTATATGTTGAGCAACCCCCCGGATTTGTACATCATGTATTACCAAATCATGTTTATAGGCTTGACAAAGTATTGTATGGTCTAAAACAAGCTCCTTGAGCTTGGTACGACACATTAACTGAATTTTTGTTTGATTATGACTTTGTTGTTGGAACAGTAGATAAAACTTTGTTTAGATTCACTAAAGATTCTAACATTCTACTTGTTCAAATATATGTTGATGACATTATTTTTGGTTCAACTAACCCCAAATTGTGTGAGAAGTTTGCTAAGCTGATGCAGGACAGATTTGAAATGAGCATGATGGGAGAATTTACATTCTTCCTTGGGATTCAAGTCCGTCAGTTAGAAAATGGAACTCTTATCAACCAAGCCAAATACACCAAGGAATTGCTAAAGAAGTTTGGTTTGGAGAACTGTTCTCCAGCAGCTACTCCAATGAGTTCTTCTAGTAAATTGGATAAATATGAAGGTGGCCAAAGTGTCGATGTAACAGCATATAGAGGACTCATCGGATCCTTGATGTATGTAACTACTACTAGGCCAGACATTCAATTTGCTTTTGGTGTTTGTGGCAGATTTCAGGCTGATCCTAAACTCTTTCACTTTACTACTGCTAAATGTATTCTTAAATACTTAAAGGGAACTCAAAATGTGAGACTGTGGTATCCGAAGGATTCCAGTTTCAATTTAACCAGTTTCTCAGATGCAGATTATACAGGATGCAAAATTGATAGAAGAAGCACAAGTGGAACTTGTCAGTTCCTTGGAGATCGTCTAATCTCATGGTTCAGCAAGAAGCAGACACGAGTGCTATCGCAATCACCTACAATCCAGTTCTGCATTCTCGAACAAAGCATAATATAATCAAGAATCACTTCATCCGAGAACAGGTCAATCAGAAGCAGATTCGTCTAGAACATGTTTCTAAAGATCAACAAACTGTAGACATTTTCACGAAACCCCTATCGAAACCTAAGTTTTCTCATTTTAGAAATATATTAGTTCTTGTTGATCTTCATTGATGTGATTACGTGCACAAATTGAGGGGGAACGTATTGTTCAAAACGCAACTGAACAGACATGGAAGACAGCGGTCTTAATTTGTCCTATGGATTCAGGGTTTGAGAAACACAACTACTTAGACATACGTCTACTCTAGTAGTTTATTTTTCATTTGGAATAATTGTCTTGGTTATATTAACCTACATGGTTAGACGGATACGTCTAATAGACGGATACGTCTAATAGACGGATACGTCTAATAGACGTTAGATATTTTACGTCATGAGCAAGAGGATGCTCACGTCTATCCAGACACGCGTGTTGCACGTGGTGTCATTGCATAATTAAACGTATACATCTAATAGACTGATTTCCAAAAGGAAGTTGAAAATGTGAAAAGAAGAATAAATGTCTAACTATTGGTGTAATTAGACTCTTCATCTTCTGGATATTAGGACAACTGTCTTTTGCTAATGTATTTGTTCAAGTTCATTTTCCCGCCAAAAATCAAATCATTCATTCCTCAAAAGAATTGAAGACATGTGCCTCTCAATATATAAGTAATGACTAATATTTTTGACAACTTTTTCTTGCACAGTTAGTATAAACTGTCCGTTTTTATGATAACATTAAATGATACGTTTATTGGGAACAGATTTTTGGGTTCTTGACGGTAGGAGTAATCATTAGAAAATCCCTACACGTTAGACATTGATATTTATTGGATAATTCACTCTTAAAGATAGGAGTTCTTCGAAATCCATCTCTCTCTTTCTAGATTTCGAATCGTCTACGTCTTTGATCATCAAATCGAAATGTCTTTCTTCCGTCCAAAATCGATTCAAGTGGATTTAAATCCGTATCCACTCTGAAATCTCCGGGCATGCCAAAAATGTTTGAATTTCTGAAAGCCTTCGAGCTGAGAAAGTTCATCACCCCTCATCATCTCTATCACGAACAGTTGGTCCGTGAATTTTTCGAAATAGCGAGCTTCTATTAGGATAAAGTCGTTGTTGGGGTCGTGATGGGCCAGATGATCTGCATCACCGAAGAGTCATTCGGTATGTTTTTCCAGCTTCCAAACGTAGGTATTGATGAGTTTTCAACCACTCCGCCTGACATAATGATTACAATGATGAAAGTCTTTTCTGATTCTCCTCAAATGGACTTTCATGGAAAGAAAAACCTCCTGAATGATGAGTTTTCTGTTTTAAGCCATATCATCTCAAAATCCCTTCTATCCAATGAGTCCTCTTATAAGTATTGTACGAAGGTCTTTCAGATGATAGTGGCTATCACCAGGGGTGTTCCTGTCAACTAGACAAGCTTCCTCTTCGGAAATCTTGTCAGAATGGTTGTTGCTCGAAAGACTATTTTTGGCTTTGATGGCCCTCTTAGCTCTATCCTTTGTTTCCTTCTGGATGAACCCGGTAAGAGCTTTCACCTTCCTTCTAAAATCCTGAACAACCAGAAGGTTGTCGATTACGTTCTAAGGGTGAAGACGCTCAAGTCCATGAAAAGGAAAATAGATGTCTCTAACCCTCCTCTAACCGCAGTCTTAGAGATTTCTTAGGTTGAAGATCATCCTTTCCAGTGAAAAGACTAGAAAGAAGAAGTAGAAGATTAGAAAGGAAATTATTTTCATTTAAGATGAAATTTTTTGAATCTCTTGATGATGTTTTTTTTATGAACTTATCTTAGCTATTTTGAACAATGTTTTGTGTGCTTCTTTTGAAGACACTCGTATATGGGTATTTCTGAATTTGATATCTTGAATGTCTTATATGTAAGTGAACAAGGTTTGTTTATTTGTATGATGAATGCATATTTTGGTATATATATATGTAGGTTTTCAATTTTCTTCATCAAAAAAAGGGAAATTGTAGGGTCAAATTATTTTGACTAAGTGTTGAAATAATTTAACCATTGAAATTTTGATGATGAAATGACTTATACATTTTGATGCAGGTGTATCGTGTATCGAAATCATATTTCATTAGACTTGGCTCTAATGAGGCTAGTTAGACCGATTTATGCATTAGATGCATAGAATTAGACGTGCAGTCAAACTCAGCGGAGTTAGATGTGCAGTCTAATGAATGCACAAAATTAGACGTGTAGTCTAACTCATGGAGTTAGACATGCAGTCTAATGAATGCACAGAATTAGACGTGCAGTTTAACTCATGGAGTTAGACGTGCAGTCTAATAGATCTCGGAATTAGACGTGTAGTCTAACTCATGGAGTTAGACGTGTAGTCTAATAGATCTCGGAAATAGACGTGCAGTCTAACTCAGCGGAGTTAGACGTACAGTCCAATATATTTGGAATTAGACGTGCAGTCTAACTTAGTGGAGTTAGACGTGCAGTCTATTGGAATTTAAAAATTAGACATGTAGTCTAATGTATACGGAATTAGACGTGTAGTCTAACTCAGCGGAGTTAGATGTGTAGTCTAATATATGTGGAATTAGACGTGCAGTCTAACTCAATGGAGTTAGACGTGTAGTCTAATAGATTGTGAAAGTTATATGTAAGTCTAACTCCTTCAGACAAGTCTGAGGTAGAACCGGAATTAGACGTGCAGTCTAATTCAGTGGAGTTAGACGTGCAGTCTAATGGTTAGTAAATGATTAGATGTGTAGTCTAATTAGTGAAAGTTAGACGTAAGTCTAACTCCTTTAGACAAGTCTGAGGTAGAATCGGAATTAGACGTGTAGTCTAACTCAATGGACTTAGACGTGCAGTCTAATGGTTAGTAAATGATTAGACGTGTAGTCTAATTAGTGAAAGTTAGACGTAAGTCTAACTCCTTCAGACAAGTTTGAGGTAGAACCGGAATTAGACGTGCAGTCTAACTCAGTGGAGTTAGACGTGCAGTCTAATGGTTTGTAACAATTAGACATGTAGTCTAATTGGTTAAAGTTAGACGTGAGTCTAACTCCTTCAAATTAGTCTAAAGTGGTTGTAATTAGACGTAAGTCTAATTCCATTAGACTAGGCGGTCTAATGGACTCTGTTATTAGACGTGGATGTTTAATTTCATTAGACTGGTTTTCACAATCCGTCTAACTAAAATACGTCTAATGTTAAGCTTTAGCAGTATGCTTGAAGCTAGCACCCGCCTACCCACGTGTTATAGTTGTACCCTACTCCTGCTCCACTTTCTAGTGAAGATCAGTACAACAGCTATATACAACCAACCAACGAATTCCACGTAAGAGAATTTTCCTCATATTATTTGTTTTGCAGGTACATCTCTGATGAAATATTCGGCGCACTACCACTGGTGTACGACCACGATCCTTGTGCTCAGAACCTGATGTGTACAATGGAGGCTTTCCAATGGAAGAGTGCCACGTATCATTCTAAAAGATTTGACCGTTAGCCTCTGCCTAGTATTTATCAAATCTCAAGGACAACGGACAATCTGCCTCACGAACTGCCAGATTTTACAAAGAGTGAATCTACAATTCTGCTTGCTATTCCAGAGAGAGATATCAAGCCTTTACTATGAAGATGCTTTCCTCATTGTACTATATGTGTGAATCAAGAGAGAGCTAGAATCAAAAACACCTTTAGCTGAGTGATATTCTTCATCTTATAAATTGAACAGAGTGTGTTATGTTCAATAGTGAGCTAAGTGTATGTAAACTGTATTTGATTCTAATCATATTATAGTGAATCCTTCCGGTGGTTGGAAGAATGGGTGACGTAGGAGAGTTTCTCCGCACATCCATAAACAAACGGCTGTGTTCTTTCATTTCTGTCATGTTTTCATCTTTCATCTTGAGCTTCTAACCCAAGTAAACAATTCTGCATCGAATCTGTTTCAAGTGTTTACAACTGTTTGCGTAGAATAGAAAACAAATCAAATCCTTAACAAGATTTCTTTCAACCCGTTTTTCTTAAGCCTTCATCAATAGCCAGACTCCCGTCTCTATCGATAAAGCCGATCCTATCATTATATGTTCAATTTGATGTATGTATAAAATGATCACTACAATTATGTGTTTCATGAATTTGGGCACGATTATATCAAATTCTCTTGAAATGATTAAATTATATAAAAATTGTAATATATTAAATATTTAATATATTATAACAAAATAAATTTAAAACTCTTAAAAATATATAGAAACAAATGGTGATATTATATATTTAATTGTGTCTATTATCAAATCAGTCTGTTAAACAGGAAAGTTTGGATTGAAAATCTCATATGAGATTATTTGTAATTGATAAATGTATGAAAAAAATATGAAATTTGTGACTAAATGTAAAAAAAATACTTACCTATTTGTGACAAAATTATTTTGACTAAGTGTTGAAATAGTTTGACTATTGGAATTTTGATGATAAATGGATAATCTACGCGTCTAACTGTTTTTGATGCAGGTGTATCGAAATCAGACTATATTAGACTTGGTCTTAATGAGGGTCATTACACCGATTTGAGTTAGACGTACAGTCTAACTTGTTTTGTTAGACGTGAGGTCTAACTAACGGTGTTAGACTTGCAGTCTAACTGGTGAAAGTTAGACGTGCAGTCTAACTCGCGGTATTAGACGTGCAGTCTAACTCGTGGAGTTAAATGTGCAGTCTAATGGATTATGGAAGTTAGACGTGCAGTCTAACTCGTGGAGTTAGACGTGCAGTCTAACTCGTGGAGTTAGACGTGCAGTCTAATGGAATGTGAAAGTTAGAAGTGCAGTTTAACTCCTTCAGACTAGTCTGAAGGGATTCGTAATTAGACTAGAATTCTAACTCATGGAGTTAGACTTGCAGTCTAATGGAATGTGAAAGTTAGATATGTAGTCCAACTCCTTCAGATTAGTCTGAAGTGACTATAATTAGACGTGAAGTCTAATCCCATTAGACTAGGTGGTCTAATGGATCATGTTATTAGACGTGGACGTCTGATTTCATTAGACGATGTCGTCTAATTAAAATATGTCTAATGCCATGCTTAAGTAGTTTCTTGAAGCTAGCACCCGCCTACCCACGTGCTCTAGCTGTACGCTACTCCTGCTCCACTTACTAGTGAAGATCAGTACGACAACCAACTGCAAACAATCAACCAATGCCACGTAAGTGAATATCCTTCCCACTACTTGTTTTACAGGTACATTTCTGAAGAATATTTGGCGCACTACCAGTTGTGTACGTCCACGATCCTTGTACTCAGAGTCTGTTGTGTACTATGGAGGCGTTCTAATGGAAGCTCTCCACGTATCATTATGAAGATTCGACTGTTGGTACTTGTTCCTATTTAAAGATTCTAAAGGACAACGGACGAATAGACAAAATTTTGAACGAACTGCCGGAATTACAGAGAGTGAATCGATCATTTCATATCTAGATTACTGAAACTATTAGCTACTTTCTTGCTTTATTGTGTGTTAATCAAGAGAGAGTTAGAATCAAAGTATCGTTTTAGCTGAGTGATATTTTTCATCATATTGTAAGTTGAATAGAGTCTGTTCTGTTCAACAGTGAGCTATTCGTGCAAAATGTATTTGATTCAAAGCATATTATAGTGAATCCTTCCGGTGGTTGGAAGAAGGGGTGACGTAGGAGAGTTTGCTCCGAACATCTATAACCAAACTACTGTGTTGTTCATTTCTGTCATCTTCTCATTCTTGATCCTAAGCTTGAAACCTAAGTAAACATTTCCGCACTTGATTCTGTTTCAAGTGTTTACAAGGGTTTGCGTAGAATAAAAAGTGAATTAAATCCCTAACAAGATTTCTTTTAAACCGTTTTTCATAAGCCTTCATCAATCGCCAGACCTCCGTCTCTATTGATTAAGCCGATCCTATCACTATTTATATTTTAAGCATCACTAAAGTTTTTTTTTTGGGGGGGGGGGGTGAATGGTTAAAACCATTTCATTAAAATCCCAAAGGTTGGAGGGTCAGATTACAAAGCTAGACAAACCATATTTATGATTAAGGACGACAATCAAAAGACCCTAAAAAAACTGATTATTAGCATTCATTTATTATAAAAAACAGAGATTACAAACATAAAAGACTACATTCAAACCTAACCATCCTAGCCAATAATTTTTGCATTTCATCTATTTTCATTGAGATGCATTCTTCCCCTTCCACTTCCTCTTCCTCTTTCTCTTCCTCTTCTCTAACTATAAAAGGAGATTGTATTGAAGAGGATGATGAGTATTGTTGTTTCTCATTTTGAATTCTTTCTTGTACGAGCCCGTTTTGATTGGAGTAAAAATGGGACAATGGATTAAGAATGTAGCCCGCAAATACACTTAATCATTTAACAAGGTGCATAACTTGTCGCCTGACAGGCTCGAACCTAGGATCTTAGGGTGAATATCCAGATCTTGTTGTCTCTAAGCATCACTAAAGTTAACCCATTAACAAATAATGAGAAAAATGAAGTAAATATATTTTATCATTTATAATCATAAATTTAGGTTAGATATTGTTTTTATTACTTTAATCATTCAAATAATTCTAATTAGACAAAATAAAAAGGGTTGATGTTTGTGATATTGTTCTAAATTATAGGGATATTGATAAATGAAAATTATTTTTTATTGTAAAAAAGAATTAGAAGTTGATTTTTTTGTTGATAAATCCGATAAAACATTAAGTTTATAATTTTTTTGATTAACCTAAATTGGAATAATATTAATAATCAATTTGTACCATGTCAAAATAAAAAAAAGTCTTCAGCACCAATGAGTCAAGTCGCAAGAATGGAAATGTAATAAAAACAGAACAGTGACGCACATTGTTGATAGAGTTGCTTAATTACCTCTTCATTCTAAAGATATTTCAAAATAGATTCATCAAGTTTGTGAGGATATTCCCAAGGATCAAGAGAAGTCTAAGGACGCATCTGAGGCTCCCTCTTCTCCTTCCAAAGAAAAAGAACAGGAGCGTTCTTTATAGATTAATAAGCATGTAAATCACATTCGCACTGCTTCAGTAAGCTCTCAAGATTTGTCATCCTCTCCTGGAGGCGCAAAACTCTTTAACTCTATGGTAGAAATGATGCATTCTTTTCAACAGAATATGCTGGACATGCAGTCCAGAATGTTAAATCTTGAGAAGTGATCTATTTCAAACAAGAAAATATATCTTCTCTTCTTGTATCTTAGAAGGAATTGGAGATTACAATGAAGAGAAACACTTATGATGTCAACATCGTTAACACCACTTATGCAAAGTTTGAAAAGAATCTCATCAATAGACAGTCGGAAAAGTTTGCCGAAACCAAATAATTCAACTTGGAGCTTCATCAAGAAGTTATGACAGCAATGAGTGTTGTTGAAGCTCAAATGATTGAAATGACCAATTCTATGAATAGAGCCGAAGTTGAACGCATGGAACAAGCTGATTCTTATGCAAGGTCAATTCAAGCCATGGAAGAAGCTAAAGTTGCTGCTAAAAAAGAAAGAGCCATTATTGCCATTAATATTGATAATGTTAAAAACGGGGAAGGTAGCTCAAGAGGTGGTACTTCACGAAGTCGTGCTTCTAAAGATACCAGATCGAAGAGAAAAGTAGTTGATGAAGGAGGGTGCAGACTAGTTAAAAGAGGTGGAGGTCGTGGTGACGACCGATGTGGTGGAAGTGGTGGTCGTGCTCCCATCACTCGCTTTCATGATCTTCTAAATGACAACTCTCTACTTGAAGGAAATGTTGATCCCAACGTGAAGAGGGAAGTACCATAATCTCTTTTCTTTGGCTTTTTATAGTTGGAACTTATGTTTGAATTTTGTTGAACTAATGTGATTCTTATTTTATTTGATGGGTAGTTATCTTGTCTTATTAATATTGCAAAGTTTTAACATCATCAAAAAGAGGGAAATTGTTGGGTCAAATTATTTTTTTTTAAATAATTTAGAGAATAAGTGTATTCTATGACCAATCTTATTTTGATGATATGTAACTAAAACATAATAAGTTGAGAATGAAACTAAGCTGTCTATTTGTGTGTATGCAGGTGCATTAAACTATGCTAAATTAGACGTGGTCTAAGTAGGCTAACAGATACGTAGTTAGACATGCAGTCTAATAGATGCGTAGTTAGACGTGTAGTCTAACAAATACGTAGTTAGACATGTAGTCTAACAGATACGTAGTTAGACGTGTAGTCTAATAGATACATAGTTAGACGTACAGTCTAACAGATGCGTAGTTAGACGTACAATCTAACTTGGTGGTCTAATGGAACACGCTATTAGACGTTGATGTCTAACTCCCTTTGAATTGGCAGTCTAATGGAGTACGTCTAATGCCTCGCTTAAGCAGCCGTTTAAAGTTAGCATACATCTACCCACGTTAAACTAGTTGTCTTATACTCTGTTCCACTCACTCCCGTGCAGTCTGACAGCCAGCTAATAGCATCCAATGAAAGAACGCCACGTACGCATTTGTCCTTCTAACGGTTTGTCTAGTACCAGACAAGATCAGAAGAATATTTGGCACACCTATCGTTCAGTACGTCCACGATCCATGTTCATAGACTCTACTGTATCCTTATACTATGGGCGGTTTTCCAATGGATGCTTGCCACGTGTCCATGTAAAAGATTCGACCGTTGGTGTCCTTCTACTATTTATAGATGCTCAAGGAGAACAGACGAACAACTTTCTTACCAGTTACCGAATTGAATTCTTCTTACTCATTACTCTTGCACTTACTGATTGTACATCATTCAAGTTTAAGAGAGAAAAGAATCAAACTACTGTCTAGCTGTGAAATTTGTATTTGATCATATTATAAAGTTGAATAGAGGTTGTTATGTTCATTTGTGTGTTAGCTAGCTCAATATTCTGTATTTGATTTAAAAGAAGTGTAGTGAAATCCTTCCGGTTGTGGAAGAAGGGTTTAGGGTTTGTGAAGATTTGCGAAGAACATCCATAAACAAGTTATTGTGTTCTTTACCTTCTGTCTTTCATCGTTCATTGGTTCAAAACTTCAAACTTAAACAAACAGTTTCACACTTGAATGGTTTCATGAGTTTGTGAAGATTTGCGAAGAATAGAAAGTGATATTAATCCCTAAAAAAATTTCTATCAATTTGTTTATCTGAAGTTGCTAACAATAGTCAGACCCCGTCTTTATTGGTTGCACCATTGTTTAATGCATATACCATCTTGTATTGACTAATGCATCTGGGCAAATTTAACATTCACTAATACATCTAGGCCACCTCTAGAATTGACTATTGCATACAGTTCATCTTTGACATTAGAAAATGAATCTATGTCATTCGACATTAACGAATGCATCTGGTCCATCCGACATTGACTAATGCACATTTGTGTATTGATTAATGCATATAGGCAATCTGACATTGACTAATACGATTGAGCCATCTCTAGTATTGAGTAATGCATCTAGGACATCACGCATTAATAAATGCATATGAGAATCTATGATTGACTAATACATTAGGGCCACCTCAAGCATTGACTAATGCAATTGCTCCATCTTTAGCTTTAATGAATGAATTTGGGCTATCCAATATTTACTAATGGGTTTAGGCCATCCAACATTGACGAATGTATTTGAGCCATTTGGCATTGACAAATCCTTCAAGGCCATCCAACACCGAATAGTGCATCTAGGTCATCTGGTATCGACGAGTACATCTAGGTGATCCTTCATCAACGAGTGCATCAAGGTTATCCGTCATCGACAAGTGCATCTAAGCCATCCGACATCGATTAGTGCATCTTTGTCATTCGACATCGATTAGTGCATCCTTGTTATTCGACATCGACAAATTATTCTAGGCCATCCGACATTGACAAATTCATATGTGAAGTTGTCTTAAGGCAACTCTAGATCAGAGAGGATATAGAATATCTATGCCATCCATATTTACTAATGCATTTGGGCCACTAGTTACATAAATAATGCATCTAAGATATATAATAGATGAGACACACCAAAACCCTAAGCTCCAAATATTACCACCTTTAAAAATACAAATAAATTAATCTTTATAGAAGATTACAAGCAAACATAGAAAATACTATTTGGGCATGGAGAAGGAAGAGGTACTGGTATACAACGGTGGGACACGATAATAGAAGAGACACACACAAAAACCTTTAGTTCTATATAAACCATCAACGAGATTAGTCGATATAGAACAAAGATGGAACGATATAATTAGTCACACACCTACATAGAACAAATGCATTAGTCATTGTCGAATGACCCAAATGCATTCGTCAATTCCGAATGGCTTCTTACAGAGCGCGGGATGGCCTTTGTGGCAAGTGTCCCTACGCCACAAGCCGAGAAAAGGGTAATAATCATGAATAGGAACAACCTTAGGGTTATGATGTGACTTTCTTTTTGGAGGATAGGGCAGTGGTCATGGCTCACTAATATGTAACACTTTCCTTTTGCTACAACATGTTCGTGCGTTGAATATAACAATGATTAAAATATATTTAATTAGTTATAATTTAAATTTTTTACAAATTTCAGACTTTTCATTAACCAATTATAATTCGCCCGATTTGTTTTGTTTAAGCGGGTTTCTCCGGTTTGATTAGGGATAATACACTATTAGGGATTTAGGTGTTAGTGTACGATTGTGGGGGCACGTTGATAGAGGCGGCACAACACCAAAAACTTAGTTTCTATATAGACTATCAATGACATTAACATCTTTAGTAGTTTCGTTTAAATGATATTTGTTTCTTATCATGATTTTGATCTCAACTTGCTTATGTAACATTTTGTGAAATAAAAAGCAGTGTAGAAAGAATAAGAGAACAAGACAACAAATAGAGAAAAAATAATTAGAGAAAAATTCAAATGTGAGGGTTCTTTTGGGCATGTGTCCTTTTTATAAATATATTAGTATTAGGTATGAGATACTGTTTTTTCAAACAACGATTTTATCAATTATTTATAATTATTCAACATAAACCTCAATATTATAATGGAATAAAATTAATTAATTTATCACAGTTAATAATTTTTATTATTATTTATTAGTTACTTATTTTTAAATTGTTTTATATTATTATTGCTATTTTTTTTTAATTATTTTTTTCAAAATAAAAAAAAACATTACATTTATTACGTATATTCTTGAAATTTATTAAATTATTTAATTTTTATTACTTAATAGTTTTCAAATAAAATTAAATCATATTTTAAAACATTACTTAAAACTAATATTTTATCTTACAAAAAGTAATTAATATTCTTACTACAAGTACGCAAAATTTTTATATATAAAATATTACTATATGGGCATTTGTTACGTTGTGCAAGTTATATAAATTTATATAAGTTGTAAGGGATAAAATTTGTATAAGGGCATTAAGATGTATAAATTATATATATTATTAATATTTGATTGGAAGAATAAAAGAGGTATAATTATATAGATTTTATAATTTTGTGTTTGGTTATTTATTGAATAGAATAGTAAAAAGAGAAAGACAATTGCATCCTTGTATTTATATACATTATTTTATTATTTATCTGGACATTATTTTATTATTTATCTAGTCTTATTTTATTTTTATTAATAATTATATTTAACTTAATAAAAAAAGTACTCATCATATAAAAAAATTGTAATTAAATATATAATAACAAAATCACAACAAAATTATTGAACCTTATTTATTTATTCAACCTTATACTGAAAGAGAAATTATTTGGGGAGAGAATTTGGAAGAGGGAATTTTAAAAGGAATGACGTGACACAATCTGATTCGTTGAAAAATTAACAAATTTTCTCTTTTTCCTCACACTTTATCCTTTTATCAAACAGTGATATAGTGACACGTCATTCCCTCCTCATCCCTCCTTTAAATTTCCTCCCCTATCACTCCTCATACTGAAAATAACTAGGTTGGTCTGATTGTCTACAGAAACAAGCCATTGTTCTTTTAACTTGTTTAAACATTCCCTAAATAAATCAATCATTTATATTTTAACTTTAAATAATATTGACAAAAAGGGAAAAATCCAAAGAATTTGTTTACCTTTTAAATTTAAGTTGACATGACTTCCACCAATAAAGTAACTCCCTCCATCGTGGGATCGGTCTAGAGGTAAGCCCGGCAAGCCCTCTGGCTACGGCAACCCACTCCTCGGGCAGTCTATTTGTTAAAAATATTAAGGTTTTTATCAAATTTATTCTGATTTAAACATAAAATAGTTTATCTTAATGGTTCTAGATTAAAACTTAAACTTTTATATGGTTATAGTTTCAAATCTCACCTAAAACAATTCTTTTATCAATTTTCTAAACTACACCTAAGGCAACAAAAATATATCGATATTTTTTCTAGCGGGGTTGGGGCAGCACAAAACTCGGGGCTGGCTCTGTTCCACTGTAAGATGAAAAAGACAAGAAGATAAGTTGTCATAAGAACTTCTTAAGTTAAAAATAAGAAGAATGATTCAAATGTTTAAAAAAAGAAGAAAAATTAAATGTAGGATTGAAACTGAAAGAAAATCTTTTACTGAAAAAATTTAAACCTGTTTATATAAAAAAAAATATATTAACCAAACATCAACTAAAATTTACTGTAAACATTAGTATCATATATCTAGTTTATTGTATATCTAACTAAACAGAGGCATATAAAGAACTTCTCATTTTATATTTTTAAGTGTATAAATTTTTATTTCTCAAGGGCTGAAATCACCCAACAAAAGATAAAAAGAGTTGATGCACTCAATAAATAGGTAATTTAGTTGAAAATGTTTTGTAATTCAAAATCAGTTTGTACTAGGGCTGCAAATGAGTCAAGCTACTCGTGAGCCGCTCGGTCAAAGCTCGGCTTGAGCTTGACTTTGACCGAGCTCGAGCCGAACTCGAGCCGGCTCGTTTAAAATTCGAGTCGAGCTCGAGCTCATATAATGCTTGCTCGATGGCTTGTCGAGCTTTTTCGAGCCTAAGTATATAATATATAATTTTTTTTATTTAATATTAAAACTCTAATAATAT
Source organism: Impatiens glandulifera (assembly GCF_907164915.1). Taxonomy (NCBI): domain Eukaryota; kingdom Viridiplantae; phylum Streptophyta; class Magnoliopsida; order Ericales; family Balsaminaceae; genus Impatiens; species Impatiens glandulifera. The sequence goes on along the minus strand of NW_025919635.1, from coordinate 39,454 downwards.
ATTTTTTCCCTCTCTTTTTCTTCAAAGCCCATATGAAAGGCCCATAATCCATAATTAAAACCCTAATTTCTAACACATCTACAACTTTCATCTAATCCTTCTTCTTTATTTCTCATCTAACATAATCTGACTATTCATCTAATCGCCTCTTCTTCTCTCATCTAACCTGTTCATCTAATAACCTTTCTTTCCTTCTTTCTACATTTTCTCTTCCATGCCTCTTCTTTCATTCTTCATTCGTTTTCTCTTCCATCTTCAACATTTCTTTCACTCTTAATCTTTTCTTCATTCGTCTTCACATATTTTTTCAGAAGAGTCTTACAGTTACATTACAGGTAATTAAATTTATTTTCTCTTTTTATGATAACTATTGTTTTTGCGTTTTTATTTAACTTTGATTTTTTTACTTTAAGGAAATCCAACAACAAAGAAAGGAAAAAATTATTTATTGGTGAACTCAATGGTAAGGTAAGTCTTGTTCATCTTTTTTTCTTAAAAAATTTATGCTTATATATCTTTTTTTATGTATTAGGATAAACTTAGACTTCGATTATTCTATACCTAGGTTGGATGAATATATAGAATAATACTTATTAGTTTCGATTATTCTATAAAAAAAATTAAGAAAAAGATGGAAATAATTTTTTTTAAAATAAATTATATATAATAAAAGTATATTATATATAATATTGAAAGATATAAAAAAGGGTTAATATATTATATATAATAAAATAATATTAACATATAATAATTAGTTTAGTATAAAAAGAAATAAATATGGTTAATATTTTATTTATAATAAAATTATATTATACTTATATTGAAAAGAGATAAAAAGATACTTCTATTATATTATACTTATATTGAAAAGAGATAAAAAGATACTTATATTATACTATATATATTTTTTATATATAATATATATTATAATATAAAAAAAATAATATATATCCAATATTATCTAAGATAGCAGGACATTTTAGCAAATCCAGTGACTTTAGTGGCTTCAGAAGCAACATTTAGTGCTGGAACAAGAGTCATTAATTCTTACCGTTCATCGCTATCTACGAATACAGTGCAAACTCTACTTTGTGGAGGTGATTGACTTCGACATATAAATGGAATGAAAAAGAAGACTTAAAGTAAGTTTTTATAATTAAATTCTTATGTTATATACTAAATTTTATTCTTATTTAATTAAAGAGAAGACATATCAAGAAATTTTGTTGCCGGTATCTACATCTTAAAGTAAGTTAAATTTTAGTTATTTTTTTAACATTTATTTTTTATATTAATTATTTTTAAGATTAAACATTTCATATTATTGAATGCAGGTAGTTGTACGTGTGCTATGATTGAAGAACATGAGTTAAAAAGATTAATATATTGAATGTTCAAACAATTTTTATTGTTTTGTACTTTAATTTTTGAATTTTATGTTTTAGAATTTTGATTAGTAATGGTGATTTAATGTTTTGGATTATTATGTTTTAGAATTTTGAATAGTTATGATTGTTTCATATTTTAATTTTGAAATATCATGTTTTTATTAATATGTATGAAAGGTTGATATTTTAATTTTATAAATAAATTTGGTTCGAGTTCGAGCTCGAATCGAGTTCGAGTTCAAGCTCAAATTTGAGCTTGAAAATTAAATTTTTGTTCAAGCTTTCGAGTCGAGCCGAGCTTGTACGTAATATAGTCGAGTCGAACTCGAGCTCAAATTTATAAGCTCGTTCGAGCTCGAGTTCGAGTCGAGCTAATAAATACTTAATCGAGTCGAGCTCGAGCTTCAGCAAGCTTGAGCTCGGCTCGGCTCATTTGCATCCCTAGTTTGTACCATCTCTTCATATCTCTAAAAAAAAAAATATTGAAAATTGTGTATATCACATAATAAATATATCCATATGAATTTAACAGCTCCTCAAAATTGAGATATATAAGTATATGGATAATTAAAATATAACTTAATTGTGAATCAGTTTAGTTGGTTTTTAAATAAATTTAAATTCAATAATACTTCGATTATACTCATTTAAGACCAGTTAATAATTACATAACTAAGAATGAAGTTAAAAATTAGAATAGTATCATTTTAGAAAAAATATGTTAGTATTTGTTATTTTAACAATAACTTTAATTTGAATAAATATTTATAATTTAATATCAGCTTTATAATTCAAAAATACAATTTATTTTCTTAAAAGCATGCAATATGATTAGAAAAATATAAGTAGCTATTGGTCAATTCCAACCAAAACATATTTCAATAGCAATTGGTCATCACAAACTTTTAATTTTACAGTTTGTATTGATTAATAACCCACCTCACCCTTTTCGGGTTGATATTTATTGCACAATTAAGTATTAAATAATTCAATACTCAAGAAGAGAATACATTTCATAACTATGGTTGTTGATATACTTATAAATATTTTACCAATAATAATATATCATTAATTACAAAGTAAATGATCTTAGACCATTAAGCAAAAAAAAATTCAATACTGAAAAAAAGTTTTTTTTACTAAAAACAATTGTAATAATGATGTTTGAGAATGAGAATGAGAATGATTAAAATAGGTGCATCATAAATCAAAATTTTATTTCTGCCACAAGATTATACATATGGTGAGCAATTGAAATATTATTTAATTAGTAATTCTTTTAGGATTTTAATTATCATTTATCTGAATATATTCATCCACAATTGATCTACACCCCAACACTAATAACAAAAAAAATTACTTTTACAAGTTAAACATTTAGTGATTAATTTATAATACCAACATTATCTATTATTACTAATTATTTTATAAATTGAGTTATTCTTCATTACATAGATGTAAATCCTAATATTTGTTAAATAAATATCATTCTTGTTTTATTTTTATTTGTATGTGTAGGTACTTAAGTATATATTATAAACTAAGCTGAACATTTGGTCAAGTCCGGCCCATTCCTCCTAGAGTCTTTTCTTCCCCAACTTGTAAGGCTCGTCACATACGGACTAAAGACTTTTTTTTTGTCTTGGCATGGTACAAATTAATTATTATTACTCTTACAATTTCAGTCAATCAAAAAAATTATAAACTTAATATTCTTGTAACCACAAAAAAAAATGATTTTACTACTGTCTGGTCAATAAAAAATACTAAGCTTAATTTCTTTTTTAATTTATCCAGTTATTATTATTTTTCACAAAAAAATGTCATTTTAATTTATCAATATCAATATCACCATAATTTATTTTAATTTATCAATATTACTATAATTTAGAACAATATCACAAACATTAACTATTTCCCTTTTGACTCATTATAATGATTTAAAAGGCTAAACCTAAGAACCAAAGTATATAACATAAATGTGTGATTTTAAATAATAAAATATTTTTACTTAATTTTTCTCATTATTTGTTAATAAGTTAACTTTAACGATGCTTAAAATCTAACTAGTTAATTACACCCCTTACATTTTGTCACAAATTTCATAAACTTGTATTAAAAAATTTTGTCCAAATTTTTGTGTTTAACATTTTTTCTATGATTTGATAATTGACACAATTAAATGTATATAACATTAAGATTTGTTTTCATATTTTATAAGAGTATTAAATGTATTTCTTTATAATAATTTAAAATTTTAAATATATTACAATTTTTATAAAATTTTATCATTTCTAAATAATTAGGTATAATCGTGTCCAAATTTATGAAACACATAATTGTAGTGATCATTTTATACCTACATCAAATTAAATATATAATATATGTATTTTCTTGTAAAATTTATATTTAATATCATAAATTTAATTTTGATCTAAAATCTAAGTAGGAAAAACAAATTTCAAATAAATAAATTTTATTTCATAAAAGATATTACAATTACATTTTCCAATCCAATACATCAAAACAAAACTACTTCTACAACCTTATTCATTAGCTTTACAATACATAAAAGAGACCTGATTCAAGAAAATATGGTTTTCCTCATTTTGTATGAGGATGAGTAAGAACGATGATAAATCTAAGATAAAAACATTAGCCACATCTACAAACACAAACTTGAGAATAAAAGGTGTTCCAAAAAATGTAATATAAATTACATGTTTTTGAAGATTACAAACATACATAGAGAATAATAATTGGGACATAGAGGAGGCGGTGTTAGTGTACAATTGTGGGGGCACGTTGATAGAGGCGGCACAACACCAAACACTTAGTTTCTATATAGACTATTACTGATATTAACATCCTTAGTAGTTTCGTTTAAATGATATTTGTTTCTTATCATGATTCTGATCTCAACATGACAAAACTGAGAAAAAAACAATTAGAGCAAAATTCAATGTGAGGGTTCTTTTGGGCATGTGTAGTGCCGGATCTGAGATTTCGAGCCTGAGGCAAGCATAAAACTTGGTTCCCTCAAAACTTAATATTCATACATATATTTTTTATCGATTTAAATATGATAGTATTTGTAATATTAATTTTAGAAATAAAATATCATCAAAACAATATGTCATAAGTAAATACTAAAAAAACAAAGAAGATCCAAACAAAATATAAAATCATTTTCCGAACTAGTACATAGTCACTTGAATATTACTCGTCTCACATTTTTTGAAACGAAAGTATTGATCAAGTTTGCATAATCAACTTTCTCAATAATTTTTTTCTTGATAGATAATATAACTAACCCATTTAGTCTTTCTTGCGACATAATTGATCGAGTATAAGTTTTAATCAACTTCAATTTGGAAAAACTCTTTTTCGCAGATGCAACAGTAACTGGTATAGTCAGCAATACTCGATATATGATATAGGAATTTGGATAACAACCATCCATTGTTTTCAAATAATTCATCACATCAATCACTCTTTTTGCTTCTCCGGGTAATGAATATCTTAACAACTTTAGTTTTAGAAATAAATATGATCCATCAACATCGGAGTGTCCATCATGTGTTAAAGAATTTTGAAGATTGACACATGGGCTCAAGAGACCATCATCATCATCCATCTCCTCGAAGTGCCAAGTTATTATTCGCAATTCTTTGCACAACTACAATTATTCTCTTCAATACTTGTTTTCAATGTTCTCTCTTTGTAAATTGCTACTTGCACACTTTCATCAATTGTCTTTTTCTTTTGAAGTCTTCTTTCTAATTCAATCCAACTAGTCATGCAATCAATATGATCTTTACTAGTTTCATGAAGATTGAGGCATCGACTGATATTCTTCCAATCTTTGTATCCTTCGTCAGCCAGATAACCAAGTTTCGCCATGGTTCTCTAAGTTTTGAATAACTTGCAACAAAAATAGAAGATCTTGTCCATAGAAATAGAGTACACTAACCTTCTTTTGTCACTTTTCTCACTATTTGTTAATTGTCTCTTATAATGTGATTGATTGAAATGTCTTCCAGTGTTATCAAGAGGAAACAAAATATCATCATATCTTTTAGGACCTCTTTTAACCAAAAAGTCCCTAATATTTTGCATTTTGTCCCAATTTCCTAGATCATCAATATTTAAAGGAAATAAAATCTTTTGATTTATATCTCTATCAGTGTCACTTTTAGGCATACTTACGTCGTTCTCATTTTCAGACTGTTTTGGGTCTTCATTGCGAAGTTCATTCAATTCACCATGTTCCCGATCATTCAACTTATCATCGATGTCATTCTAGTTCACTTTCTCTACTATTTGATCGCTTGTGAAATACTTATTAAGGCTTCCTACTTGGCTTTGAATTAAAGCATCTTCCTTTTGTTTTTTCTTTCTTTTTTCTGCTCCAGACAATTGTTTTCTTATAGGAGGCTTGCTTGATAAAACTCTAAATGCTAATCTGCATTAAAAATTTATAGATTAACCACAATATTGCACTTCCTTTATGCAATAATGCAAGATACTGATTGTGAATCCACCATTCCACCAGACAAGTCCTCAACAACCAAAAATAAACAAGTAAATCAAACCAAAATCTCACCGAAATCGGAGGAAGAACTCTAGTGGGAAATGGCGCAGTGCCGAGAAACAAGGCTGGAACGAGCGAAAAAGGCCCAACCGCCCAAGAGCTCGGGGAAGGAGACGACCGAGTTTTCTGCTATGATTCCAGAAAGTTGGAGGATCGACGACGGGCTTGGGGTTTGGGGGAAGTGTTTCTTTTTCTTTTTCTAGAATGCTTGTTCTTATTTTTTTTTCTTTTTCCTTGATTTTGTTGATAAATGAGAATCGTGCGATTCTTTTCTCCAAGTAAGATAGTGTTTTTTATTTTTATTTTTTTGGATACAAATTAAGTTAGGGCTTATCATTGATAGGTTATCAATTATCAATTTAAAAATAAGCCCATGAACATATCATTATAATGTTTTTTTTGATTATTTTGGTGCCCCAAAAATATTTGGGCCTGAGGCAATTGCCTCACTTATTACACAGCAGGTCCGGACCTGGGCATGTGTCATTTTATAAATATATCAGTATTAGGTATGAAATATATTTTTTTTCAACAATAATTTTATCAATTATTTATAATTTTCAACATTAACCTGAATATTATAATTTTATCCTTTTAACTAAAATTAATTAATTTATCACAGTTAATAAAAAAAATTCATTATTTATTAGTTACTTATTTTTATATTTTTTTATATAATTATTTCTAATTTTTTTTAAAATAAAAAACATTACATTTATTACTTATATTCTTAGAAATTATTAAATTATTTTAATTTAGGTTACTGAATATTGTTATCAAATAATATTAAATAATATTTTAAAACATTACTTAAAACTAATATTTTATCTTACAAAAAGTAATTAATATTCTTACTAATAGTACGCAAAACTTTTATATATAAAATATTACTATATAGGGCGTTTGTTACGTGGTACAAGTTATATAAATTGTAAGGGGTATAATTTTTATAAGGGCATTAAAATGTATAAATTATGTAGATTATTAATATTTGGTTGGAAGAATAAAAGTGGTATATATTATATAGATTTTTTAATTTTTTGATTGGTTGTTTATTGAATAGAATAGTAAAAAGAGTAAACCCCATTTCATCCATGTATTTATATATATTATTTTATTATTTATTTTTTCATATTTTATTTTTTATTAATAGTTATCTTTAAATTAATAAAAAAAACTAATTATCATATAAAAATGTTATAATTAAATATATAATAACAAAATCACAACAAAATTATTGAACCTTAATTATTTGAAAATAGTGACGATCGGTCTTATTGCCTATAGAAACGAGCCATTGATCTCTTAACTTGTTTAAACATTTCCTAAATAAATCAATATTTATATTTTAACTTTAAATAATATTGACAAAAAGGGTAAAATACAAAGAATTTGTTTACCTTTTAAAGTTGAGTTGAGATGACTTGTACCAAGAGAGTAACTCCCTCCACCGCAGGACCGACCCAAGTGTAAGCCTGACAAGCCCTCTGGATAGGGCAATCCATTCCCCAGAGCAGCCTATTTATTAAAAGTATTAAGGTATTTAGTAAAATTTATTGTCATTTAAAGATAAAATGATTTATCTTAATGGTTAAAGATTAAAATTTAAGACTTTTATATGGTTATGGGTTCAAATCTCACCTAAAACAATTTTTTATCAATTTTCTAGACTACACCTAGGGCAACAAAAACTTATCGATTTTTTTTCTAGCGGGGCTGACTCTGTTCCACCATAAGATGAAAAAGACATAAAGATAAGTTGTCATAAGAACTTAGGTTACAAATAAGAAGAATGATCCAAATGCTTGAAGAAAGAAAAAAAATTTAAATGAAAGATTGAAAATGAAAAAAAAAATGTTTTACTGGGTGGATTAAAAAGAGAAAGAAAAAATTTTAACCTGTTTATACCAAAAAAATAAAAAATATTGACCAAACATTAACTGAAATTACTGTAGATATTAGTATCATATACCTAAAGTATTGTATATCTAACCAAACACAGGCATATTAAGAACTTCTCATTTTTACCTTTTAAAGTTTAGTTGTGATGATTTCAACCAAGAGAGTAACTCCCTCCTCCTCAGGACCAATCCTGGGTAAGGTAAACCCGACAAGCCCTCGAGCTAAGGAAATCCACTCTCCAAGACAGTCCATTTGTTAAAAATATTAAGGTATTTAGTCAAAATAATTTAAGAGTCGCCACTTAATTTATTCTTTAAGAAATTAAGAGAGAATTGTTTTTTTTAGAAAAACCATTTTAAAAATTCGATTTTGGGATACGTGTAGGAAATGGTGTAAGCATTGTCACTCACACAACCGTCCTGATCTATTTTTAAACAATCAAGTAGGTGTAAATGTTAGAGTTCTATGGCGGTAAACTCAATGGAGTCAGTTATAATGATCTTGGTACTGTGAAAAAATATGCAAAGACGCGCTCGTTTAGGATATCAATGATTAAATATAAGGCTACAAAATTTATATAATGTCATATATGTCAATTAAAAGGACAAAATTGAGTAAAATCTAAAATTGTTCCAAACTTCGATATTAAAATATTGAATTGTCAAATATAATATAAAAATCTTTGGAGTTTTTCTCATTATCTTTTTAAGTCATAATACTCAACTTATGTGCTCAAAATTTTTGGATGAATAGAGAAAATATTTTAAATGAATCTTAAAATTGAAATGATTTCTAATCTTGTTTAAAAAAATAGTTTTTACGATTTTTCTTTTTTTTCCGAAGTTTAGAAAATCGTTTGAGGTGTTTAAAATAGAAAATTCAATAAATAATTAAAATATCCAAAAAAACTGGCCTTATATTAATTTGAGTTTAGGCATGGTTCAAAAGAGAGTTTCGACCGACTTACGAGGAGACTTGGTGGAAAGGCTTGGTTCCAAGGAAAGTGAATAGACAGGTGAGGATTTCAACTGCCCGAACTCGCATTTTTTTATTTGATTTTATTTTTTTAGACTATAAAGATTATAGATATTACACTATAATAGGTATAAAGTGAGCATATTAACCATATTAATCAAACCAATCCAAGAATACTCCAATTAAAATAAAATAATTATACAATATATAAAAAGTTATGGAAGTACCCAATTAAAATAACAATTTTATATATTTTAAATTTTTCGATGTTGGATGACCTATATGAACTCATCGATGTCAAATGGCCTAGATGCATTCTTCGATTACGGACAACACAAATGCACTTGTCAATGTCAATGACCCAAACGTACTCGTCGATGTTGGATGGTTCAAATGCACTCGTCAATGTTTGTTGTTTAGATGCATTTGTAAATGTCGGATACTCTAAATCAATTAGTCAATGTCGGATTTCTTGTAATAGCAATTCTCTATAACAATGTTTTTTATGATTTGATAAAAGACACAATTAAATATATAATATCACCATTGTTTTTTCAATACAAGTGTTTTAAATTTATTTCTTTATAATAACTAAAAAAATTATATAATTTTATTATTTTAAGAGAACTTGGTATATTCGTGTCCAAATTCATGAAACGCATAATTGTAGTGATCATTATATACTTACATAAAATTAAATAATATATATATATAATTTATTGTAATATTTATTTGTAATCACATAAATTAAATTTAGATTCAATATCTAAAACATGAAAAACAAATTTGATTTTATTTCATAAAAATTATAACAAATATATTGTTCAATCCTATACATCAAAACAAAAATACTTTTACATCTTTATTGTTTAGCTTTACAAGACTTAAAGAGATTTAAATCAAGGAAAACTTGGTTTTACCCATTTCAGATAAAGATGAGTAAGAACAATGTTAAATCCAAGTTCCAAAAATTAACCACATCTATAAACACAAACTTGAGAATAAAAGGAGATACAAAAAAATGCCATAGAAATTACACTTTTTAGAATATTACAAGCATACTGTTACGACTTGTTTCGTAAGGTGTGTTTTGGGTTCAAGAATCAAGTTATTGATCTATAAAACGGTGGAAATTCTACAATCAAAGGGCAGCGGAAGGTTTTCAATAGAGAATTTGGGGGTGAGGGGATAGAAGAACCAAGGGTGCGAAGAGAAATACTGTTGGTCTATACCATACAGTCCATAATAATAATAATAGACGAATAGGGGCGAAGTCACATCTTCATCATTCTATTCATGGGTCCTCGAGAAAAGAATGATTAGCCTTATATAGGTGATGTCTTGCCCCAAAATATTCGGTTACAACAAATACTAGAAAATAACAGAATTCGGTTTGTAAAGTAGAAAAGGAAAACAAAACAAAATAATAAAACAACAAAACAGAAATCTGGCCCATTTGCACCATAGGACCGAGACGGGTGCCGAGAAAGGTTGCTGGAATTTATTCTAGGACCGAGTCCTTGATTTTAGACCCTAGCATTATCTCCCCCTTCAAAATTCGTCGCCCTCGACGAAAAAGACCGTGGTCTGCCGAGTCTGCCGAGCCTCTAATGCGCATGCTCAATATTTAAAAAAATTCGGTCGGACATCAGCAAGTCCCTCAAGTGTCGGAGTCTAGGACCGCATATCTTAGAAGTCTTCGGTCTTCCTGCTCCACGACAAGTCCTTCCTTCGGCCCAGTACGCCCGTTGCGGAAAAATGGCCATTTTTCTTCCGAGCATACTCTAGAATGTCTTCAAACAACCAAGCACAATCCTTTATCCAGACCAACAACACATGCGCAACAACATAACCATGTCTTCCGACTACCTTCCTAGCTGGTGTTCGGTTGTTGGGTTGCTGGGTGAGCCCTTTGATTATTTTTTGGAAATTTTCAGAAGCGTTTTCCAAAACAAGTGAAACACTTTGGCATTCGTTCTTGCTGATTATTTGTACCGTGGCAGCAACATTATGATTTTCCAAGGCCTTTTCTAGTTGGCTGCCTTGTATTATGTTGACCCGCGACCGAAGGGCACCTTGCTGGACCGAGAAAGTGTGTAAGATAATGATACGTTCGTCCCTTGTCTCAAGAACCAAAGGTGGGTCATAAAAATCTGATTCTTGGACAGGTTCTTGAACGCGTTCTTGGACTTCTTGATGATTAGTCGGGGTCATGAACAATCTGGATTTGCACCTATGATTGGGCTCCCAATTATTATTGCAAGTATAGCGTCGGTCTTCCTTGGGATCGGTCGTCCGGTTTGTCCTCGGCCAGGCTGTGTTAACATTGCATGTCTTGGGCAGCAGCGGCAGTTTGACGCTATACAAGGGCATGCGACCGAATCGCAGCAAGAAATCTTTCTTGAATTTATGCCACGTCAATGCTTCCATATGGTTGCGATTCCGTAAATATGATTCATTCCACGTTCTTGCCTCTTTCGAGAAGTGAGTGCGGACAATGTCCAGCTTTGTGGCATCATTCGTCTTGCTCTCCCTAAATATTTGCTCGGCAAATAAGAGCCAGCCCTCCAAATCAGTCCCATCAAATTCAGAAATATCAATATTTGTGAGCCGTGTTGGAGGAAGGTGGTAAGAAGCAATAACATGGGGTCGGGTGTAGGGATCTTGGCCATTATTTAACGCACCTTTTTCAATGGCTGTCAAGGTTTTTCCAGCAGCATACCTTCTGTCCATATTTTGCTGAAAAACATTGTGCAAGGCAGCCTGTTCGGTCAACTGTTGTTGCAGGGCAGCATTCATGGAGGAATATTGTTGGGTCAGCCCTTCGAGTAGGTCTTAAGATCCTCCATCTTTGCTGTTATCGGGTTTCTTTCATTTGAGGATCGTCTTCCTCTGATACCAAGAATGTTACGACTTGTTTCGTAAGGTGTGTTTTGGGTTCAAGAATCAAGTTATTGATCTCTAAAACCGGTGGAAATTCTACAATCAAAGGGCAGCGAAAGGTTTTCAATAGAGAATTTGGGGGTGAGGGGATAGAAGAACCAAGGGTGCGAAGAGAAATATTGTTGTTCTTTACCATACAGTCCATAATAATAATAGACGATTAGGGACGAAGTCACATCTTCATCATTCTATTAATGGGTCCTCGAGAAAGAAAGATCAGCCTTATATAGGTGATGTCTTGCCCCAAAATATTCGGTTACAACAAATACTAGAAAATAATAGAATTCGGTTTGTAAAGTAGGACCATGTGCACCATAGGACCGAGACGGGTGCCGAGAAAGGTTGCTGGAATTTATTTTAGGACCGAGACCTTGATTTTAGACCCTAGCACATACATAGAAAATAATAATAATAATTGGGGGCATGGAGAAGGAGGTGGTGTTATATACCTATATAGTGGTGGGGGCACAGTGATAGATGCGACACAACACCAAACCCCTTAGTTTCCGGTATAGACTATCTCCGACATTAACTTTTTAAGTAGTTTCGTTTAAATGATATTTGAATTTTAACATGACTTTGACCTCAAATGATTAATGTAAAATTTTTAGAAATCGGAAACTGTTGGGCTGAATAAGAGAAAAAGACACGATAAAAGAGAGAAAAAATTAATTAGAGAAAACTCGATGCGAGGGTTTTGAGGCCGGTGTTTTTTTATAAATACATTAGATGCATGTATAAAATATGTCTTTTGTCCAATTTTATCAATTATTCAATATTAATCTCAACATGAAAAAAATAATTATTTATTAGTTACTTTTTTTTTAAATTTATTATAGTAATTTTAATAATTATTATTCTTACAACTAGTACACAAAAGTTATATATACAAAATATTAAATATATATATAATTTTCAATTATATATATATATATATAATATATGCCTAAACAAATTATCACCTATTTAAACTTATAATATTATTCTATTAGTTGTTTAATTCATAATAAATAAATTTATTAAATGGTATATATATTCTTATTAGTAATTAGAGTTCTATTTATTTATTAGTATTTAGTTTAAGTTGAATCATCATAATAATTCATAAATTATATAATAATAATTAATTTCAAATAAAGTAAATATTTATAATAATTTTATAATAAAAAAATTAAGATAGTGAAATTATTAAATAATTTTTTAAATAATAAAATGTTGATGAGATCGAAATTATTAAATGTTTTTAGGTGATATGTACAATTTAAAATTAAAGAGAGAAATTTATACGCGTCCTATTTTTAAGGTGACATGGGCATTGAAATATCATTTTTCGCCCCATTCGCAACAAAATTTTCGCACCCCTATCATTAATCTCCAATTTAAATATAAATTTTATATATTTAAAATTTTATCTCGTATTATTGAAATTTTTAAAATAAGACAAAAAATTTTTATGAAATTTAATAAATTTTATTCTATGTAGAATAAATTTTCTTTTGTGTTAATTTTATTTTCTTAAATCAAGATTATACACAAAAAATATATAATTTTCTTTTGTTCAATATTTTATTTTCTTGCATCACCAACCTAAGATAACTCAACAAATTTCCATCTTCACTTGAATTCCGTCAAATGCCCCAAATGTATTAATCAATGCCTAGATATTCTGTTTCTTCTCTGATCTAGAGTTTCCCTAAGATAACTTAACATATGTATTTGTCAATGTCGGATGGTCCAGATGTATTTGTCGATTTCGGATGACCCATATTCATTCGTCGATGTTAGATGACCTAGATGCACTTGCGAATGTCGGATGACCTAGATGCACTCGTCGATGTTGGATAGCCTAGATGCACTCGTCGATGATAAATGACCCAAATATACTCGTCGATGCCGGATTACCTAAATGCACTCGTCGATGTCGAATAGCCCAAATATACTCGATAATGTTAGATGGATTAGATACATACGTCAATGCTGGATGGCCCAGATTCATTAGTCAATGTCGGATGGAAAAATATATTTGTCAATGTTAGAGATGATCCAATTGCATTAGTCAATGCTAGAGGTGGCCCAAATGTATTAGTCAACCCTAAATTCCTAAATGCATTAGTCAATGCTAGATGAACTATATGCATTACTCAATACTAGAGATGACTTAGCTGCATTAGTCAATGTCAGATTGCATATATACATTAGACAATGAAAATACATTACTCAATGTCATATATGGGTAAACTTTATTAGTCAATATTGGATGGCCCATATGAATTCGTTAATGTCGGATGGCCTAGATTCATTGGATTATGTCAAATATGAACCGAATGTATTAGTCAATGCTATAGATGGCTTAGATATATTAGTCAATGATAGATGACACATATGCATTAGTCAATGCAAGATGGTCCATATGCATTACACAATGTCAGAGATGGCTTAGTTGCATTACTCAATGTTATATAGCCTAAATGCATTCGTCAATATCGGATGACCCATAAGTTTTATCGTCTCTCTCTATTCTATATCTACAGTTTTCTCTAAGAAATCTTAAAAACTTTTTTATTAACCCAAATATTCCAATATATTCAATAAATATCAAGTTTGACTTGCATACGATGTCCCATATGTATTAGTCTCTTCTTTTGAGACCTTGATAATGATATTATCTACAAAAACACTAAATAACTTTTGAATATGCATTCCTTTCAAAATGACCATCTCAACGGTTATTTTTGTTCCAGTCGATAACTTCAGCAACTCCATAACCCCTGTATTTCAATTGATCAATCAAGTTTAAATAGTTAGAAGATTGTTATGATTTATGAAATAGATTAATATATTATATAAATTAATAATAAAATTAGTTATTGTGATTTATATGAACAAATATGATTTTGAATAAGGTCCGGTAACACAATTTATAAACCATATATATAATATATATTGATAATGTCATTTATTAATTTCACTAGTTTACAAATAAGTCATTACAACATTCACAATGTTCTCTCATTTTTTTATTTTAAATATGTGTTGTAACTTATATTTATAATACATTACTTATTAATGTCTATGTAGGGGCTCGAGTGGGCTGAAGCCCACCCCGAAAAAAAATATTATTTTTTTTATAGTTGAAATTTGACATTACCCTTAATTTCTTAAAAAAAATTAATATAATTCTTTGTTTTTTTTATCTAATTATTAAAAAAATGGTAAAACTTTACTTTTTATATACTTGTTTTTTTCAAAAATTTCTTGTTATTATTTTAAGCCCACCCCAGTTCGAAATTCTGGATCCGTCCCTGGTTACAGGGATGTAAATCTCAATATTTGATTACAAAATATTATTCTGGTTGTATTTTCATTTAGATGTGTAGATACATAAGTAAATATTGTCAACTAGAGATTAACAATTGACCAAGTCTCACCCATTCGTGCTAGAGACTTTTCTTCCATGTTCTTGTACGGCTCTACCTATTCGTGCAGAAGATACAATCCAAATTCATTATTATTATTATTATTTCAATTTACGTCAATTAAAAATTTTATAAACTTAATGATTTTTACGAATTTATCAACAAAATTTTTTTTTACTATTATTAGGTCAATAAAAAACTAATAAGCTTAAAGTTTTTTTTTAATTTATCAACTTTATATTCTTTTTCAAAAAAAAAAAGTCATCTTAATTTATTAATATCCCTATAATTTAGAACAATATCACAAATATCATAGAATTATTTGAATGACTAAACCTAAAAAACAAAGTATATAACCTAAATGTGTGATTTCAAATGATAAAATATTTTTACTTCATTTTTCTCATTATTTGTTAATGGATTAATTTTACGCTGCTTAAAAATATACATAATTAGTTACTCTCTTTACATTTTGTCACAAATTTCAGAAATTAATTGATACAATTATCCAATATGAATAATTTGATATTTGATTTTCAATCCAAATTTGCTTGTTTAATAATTTTTCTCTCATTTGATAATAAAAACAATTAATATATATTATCACTATTTTTTCCATATTTTATAAGAGTTTTAAATTTATTTCTTTATAATAATTAAAATTTCAATACATTACAATTTTTATATAATTTAATCATTTCAAGATAATTTGGTATAATTGTTCGCAAATTAATGAAATACATAATTGTAGTAATTATTTTAAACCTACATAAAATTGAGTATACAATATATATATATATTTTTGTAAAATTTATTTGTAATATCAAATATATAATTTAGATCTAATATCTAAATAGGAAAAACAAATTTAATTAATTTTCTTTTATTTCATAATAAGTATTACAATGACATTGTTCAATCTTATACATCAAAACAAAATTACTTTGTACAACTTTATTGGTTAGTTTTGCAATACATAAAATAGATCTGATTCAAGAAAAATTTGGTTTACCTAGTTTCAGATAAGGATTAGTTTTACAAAAAAATTAACCACATCTAAAAACACAAACTTGATCATAAAAGGAGATACAAAAATATAATATAACTTACACTTTAATATTATAAGCATTCATAGAGAATAATAGTTTGGGCAATGCTGAAGGAGGCGGTGTGCTATACAGCGGTGGAGGTACGGTGATAGAGGCGGCACATCACCAAAACACTTAATTTTTTTGGTAATGAAAAGAGAACTATCATGACACACCACATCAATGGTCCCCCACTTAAACTCAAAGCGCTATTAAATAGAATTAAAAAAAATCCTAAGTTCTACCCTAGCAGCAATAAGAGTTCGATACTAACCCTAAGTTTTTGGGTTTGATCTCATCAGAATCAAGCAGGGTTGACAGCAAAAACGACATTCAGAAATTCATCAGACCGACCTTGACCAAGAATAGGACCTGAGGACAGCTGCTAGCTAACCATAAAAGAGTCAGCAGGCATCAAAGCACCAGAATGACCCTAACCGATGATCGAACCAAAATCAAGCTGTTGACTAGACAGAACATAACCAACATCTGAAATTTGCAAAGCAGTAGACCCTACAACAACAATCCCCGCACCCACAGAACAATGGTGAGCATCCTCAATACAAGAAGCTTTTAGTCCAGCTAGGCCAACATCATCACTAAATAGCACAGGAGGACCCCTATTCAAATCACCACCAGACTGCCCAAAACAACCAGACCCAAGACTGAAACCACAAACATCCACAACCGAAGCATCACCAGGACATCCACCTAAATTAGCATCAGATTTCAAGAGTTCAACATAAACAACAACAGCCCCACCCTTAAGACACTAGACAACGTCTCCAATCCTGAATTGGCTCAACTCAACAGAGCTTGCAACAACACATTCAGGCCCGATAGCATCAAGCCCAAGGAAACAACCAACATGGGCAACACCATCCAGACCATCAACTGAACTCAAACCCAATCTGCACCCTAACCTTGCAACCAAATCAGCATTAGACACAACATCACCCAAATCCAAACAACACCCAGACCCTGCTACCAAATCTGTACCAGACATAACAGCCCAAGACCAACCACCATAAAATCCAAAGGAGCATCCCCAACTATTAGACCTGGTAGCATCAGAACCACGGATAAGCCCTAAACAGACCCCAACACCCAAGACCAACACATCATCTTAACATTAAAGTCTCAAAACATCACTGCAACCTAAGATAGCACGTCTAGAATCCAGAATACATAAGGGGCATCACGTAGGGACCCGATAACACCCAACACTAAACCAGCTCCATCAATTTCAGAACCAGCAACTAAAGAACCCAAAGGAGCACCCACAATGGACCCTATAGGTCCAAGACCCCAGAACAAACCGATTTTTCAGCAAAACCCATAACAACAATCAGCAAGCCTAGAAGAAATATTCATAGGATTAGCACCCGATGGCTCAATATGACATATTATAGGAGGGGGTGTTTCAGGAGTTCCAGATGAAAGAACAATGGGAGTAGTCCTAAATTTAGAATCAATAAGATCGACATGTGCAGCAAGAACTCCCAAAGCATTTAAGGACATAAATATAACATTATTATCTACCCTAGTCATGCAATCACTAACATTCTTAGACTACACTACCCTATCAGATCCTAAAACCACATTGTCAACCAAAACATCACATAATTTTCTATTAGGACCTAAACAATTAACAACAAAAGTGTCCCCGATAGGATGCTGCTGAATACGGGTCATGATGTTTAGCCTTGAATTCAGAGGAGCTTTTATCACCATCACCAACATAATTGCTCTTGATTGACTTGCCCTGTTTTCCATAGGATTTCAGTGAAACCCCTTGAACAGTTGCTAGTCATGGGACTGGGTAACACCTTGTATAGGCTAGAGGGATGATTCAGGAAAGCACCTCTTGCCTGAGTCATAACGTCGGAAGGGCATGTGTCGACCATGGGATAAACTACCCTTTAGAGAGGATAGTCTACAATGAATCAACAATAGTGTGAGTATTATAGTGGTATATGTTGTTTTTGGCACAATTAGAATCCCACATCGGAAGATGATGGGAGTGAAAGAAGTTTCTTAGTATATAAAAGAAATTATATTCACAATTAGCATAAATCCCACATCGGAAGATGATGGGAGTTGGGGAAGTTTCTTAGTGTATAAAAGAAACTCTCCCCTCTTTGGTTTATTGCACACAAATTTGTATCTCTTCTTCCTTATTAATTGATAGCCTTAGTGCTCGGAGACGTAGGCAACATTTTGGCCGAACTCCGTTATCAAATTCTGTTAGTGTTCTTTCAGTTTGTTTTTTCTTCTTTTGTGGTTTCTGTCAGGGTTTTTCCCCAACAAGTGGTATCAGAGCCGAAGGTTCGTCCTTGGCATGGTGGAGTCTTCAAAAGGGGCGTCAACTCCTTCGTCATCCTGGACGAGGACACCGATGTCGAATTTGAAGTTTGCGGTGGAGATCTTTGATGGAACTGGGCATTTCGGCATGTGGCAAGGTGAGGTTCTAGATTGTCTTTTTCAGCAGGGTCTAGATGTTGCTATTGAGGTCGGAAAGCCAGATGGTATAGAAGAAAAAAAGTGGAGTATCATGAATCGGTTGGCGTGCGGAACAATTCGGTCGTGCCTGTCTAGAGAGCAGAAGTATGCTGTGAAGAATGAAACTTCTGCACAGAAACTGTGGCAAGCATTGGAGGACAAGTTTCTGAAGAAGAGTGGTTAGAATAAGCTCCTTATGAAGAAGCGACTATTCCGGTTTGAATACCAATCAGGTACTACGATGAATGAGCATATAACTAAGTTTAATTAGTTAGTAGCGGATTTGTTAAACCTTGACGTTAGGTTTGAGGATGAAGATTTGGCTTTGATGTTGCTATCGTCCCTTCCTGATGAATTTGAACACTTAGAAACAACGTTACTTCATGGGAAATGAAATGTTTCTTTTGATGCTGTAAGTTCTGCTTTATATAGTCATGAATTGAGAAAGCAGGATAAAAGAAAAAGCAAAGTAGGTACAGCAGATGAAGCATTGATGGTTAGGGGCCGTCAGCAGAGCAAATCAAAAGGGAAAGGAAGAAGATCTGAAAGTAGAGTTGCCAAAGATGAATGTGCTTTCTGTCGTGAGAAAGGACATTGGAAGATTAACTGCCCAAAGTTGAAGAAGAAAGAGAAAGATTCTGAAGATGCGAATGTTGCAGAAAACAAAGGTGATGCAGATTCAGAATACTCTTTATCAATGTCACACACAACATCACATCCTGATGCGTGGATATTGGACTCAGCCTGCACTTATCATATGACACCAGTTCGAAAGTGGTTCTTTGACTTTAAAGAGCTAGATGGTGGAGTTATTTACATGGGAGATACTAATACATGTAAAATAAAGGGGATAGGTTCAATCAAGCTGAGGAATGATGACGGATCCACTAGAATTATTAGAGATGTTCGGTACATACCGAATATGAAAAAGAATCTCATTTCTTTGGGGGCCTTGGAGTCGAAAGGCCTACATGTGAAATTGGAAAATGGAGTTCTTAGGGTAATATCTGGAGCTCTAGTGATGTTGAAAGCTATCAGGAAGAGTAATAATTTGTATTACTATCAAGGTAGTACAGTTAATGGGACATCATGTGTATCAACTTCCGGGAGCAGTAAGGAATTAAAAGCAACAAAGTTATGGCATATGCGATTGGGGCACGCTGGTGAGAAATCTGTACAAACTCTTGTCAAGCAAGGATTATTGAAAGGTACAAAAGTTTGTAAGTTAGATTTTTGTGAACATTGTATTCTGGGAAAACAAAGGCGAGTAAAATTTGGCACTACTATCCATAACACCAAGGGTATTTTGGATTATGTGCACTCAGATGTCTGGGGACCTGCCAAGACTCCTTCTCTTGGAGGTAGACATTACTTTGTTACTTTTGTTGACGATTTTTCCAGAAGAGTATGGGTGTTTACGATGAAGAACAAAGGTGAAGTGTTTGAGATTTTTCTTAAATGGAAAACTCAAGTTGAAGACGAGAAAGGAAGAAAGATCAAAGTTCTCCGGATTGATAACGGTGGAGAATACAAGAATGATCCATTCCAGAAGTTATGCCAAGAGTGTGGCATAGTTCGACACTTCACAGTTAGAAAATCACCACAGCAGAATGAAGTATCGGAACGTATGAACATGACATTGGTGGAGAAAGTTCGATGTATGTTGTCTAATGCTGGGTTAGACAGGAAATATTGGGCAGAAGCTGTGTCATACGCTCAACATTTGGTAAATCGCCTACCATCATCTGCACTTGGTGGCAAGACTCCATTAGAAGTATGGTCTGGAAAATTTGCAACTGATTATGATTCTTTGCATATTTTTGGTTCTACTGCATATTATCATGGAGTTGAATCAAATTTGGATCCACGAGGAAAGAAGGCTCTTTTTATGGGATTTACTACAGGAGTTAAAGAGTATCGCCTCTGGTGTTTGGATGCAAAGAAAACCATTATCAGAAGAGATGTTACTTTTGATGATTATTCAATATTGAATAAGGTAACACCAGACAAGATTGATTGTACTCCGCAACAGGTGGAGTTTGAGCAGATAAAGATAAACCCAACTAGAAGTGACTCTCCGACGACAGACGAAGAGTTAAATGAGGAACATGTTCTGACCCAAGAACCTTCAGAACAAAGTGAATCAATTGCTGTGAATAAGCCAAGACGAGTTATTCAAAAACCAGGTCGGTTTGTTGACATGACGGCCTATGCACTTCTAGTCGTAGATGATGTTCCATCCACTTTTTCAGATGTCAGTCGAAATACTGAAAATAGAAAAAGGAGAGGTGTTATGGAAGATGAGATGCAATCTATTCAGAAGAATGAGACATGCAAGTTGAGGCATCTACGAAAAGAGAAGAATGCTATTGGTTGTAAATGGATCTTTGCTAAGAAAGAAGGATTTCTTGAAAAATTTGATGTTCGCTACAAGGCAAAATTG
This sequence comes from Impatiens glandulifera, assembly GCF_907164915.1. Classification (NCBI taxonomy): domain Eukaryota; kingdom Viridiplantae; phylum Streptophyta; class Magnoliopsida; order Ericales; family Balsaminaceae; genus Impatiens; species Impatiens glandulifera. The sequence goes on along the minus strand of NW_025919635.1, from coordinate 18,203 downwards.
GTAGTTAAAAACTACGCTCAGAAGGAAGGAGGTGATTATAATGAGGTACTTTGTCCTATTGTTAAGCACTCTTCCATTGGAATTTTGTTGGCCTTGGTAGCGCAGATGAATTTGGAGCTAGCTCAACCAGATGTGAAGACCGCAGACATACACGGTCATTTGAACGAGGAAATCTACATTTATCAATCAGATGGATTCAAAGTTGCTGATAAAGAAAATTGGGTTTGCAAGTTGAACAAATCATTGTACAAGTTGAAGCAATCGTCGAGACAATGGTACAAGCGACTTGACAAGTTTATGATGGAGAACAAGTACATAAGAAGCAGATTCAGTTCATGTGTGTATTTGCGCAAATTGCAAGATGAGTCTTACATCTATCTACTCTTGTACGTTGATGATATGTTGATAGCATCAAAGAGCCAATATGAAGTTGACAAATTGAAGGCTCAATTGAGTAAAGAGTTCGAGATTAAAGACATGGGGAAAACCAAATCTAACTATTTAGATTTGGTACACATGTTCCACGTTTGAGTCGGCGCTGAAGAGCGCCAATTGGAAGCACTGAAGGTTTATTTTTAATATTGAAGATTAGTATTTGGATATTGTGCCAAGGTGGAGATTTGTTGTTTTTGTCACAATTAGAATCCCACATCGGAAGATGATGGGAGTGAAAGAAGTTTCTTAGTATATAAAAGAAACTATATTTACAATTAGCATAAATCCCACATCGGAAGATGATGGGAGTTGGGGAAGTTTCTTAGTGTATAAAAGAAACTCTCCCCTCTTTGATTTATTGCACCCAAATTTGTATCTCTTCTTCCTTATTAATTGATAGCCTTAGTGCTCGGAGACGTAGGCAACATTTTGGCCGTACTCTGTTATCAAATTCTGTTAGTGTTCTTTCAGTTTGTTTTTCTTCTTTTGTGGTTTCTGTCAGGTCTTTTTCCCCAACAGTATAGGTGGGCGTAAAATGTAGTAGGGATCCCTACTACGCTTGAACAAAGGCATGAATATGAGAGAACGAAAAAGAAAGGGTCCGCTCTCCCTTCGTACCGACCACTAATTTAAAGAGGCAAAGAAGATAGTGCCAGAGTCTGACCCGCAACCGCCGCGGTGAAGACTGAAGCCAAGTCCAAAGCGTCGACCAAACCTGAAACGATAAATGAGGGGAGAAGTTGGATCGATCTGCACCGAACAGAATGTCCCGATAGAGGTCGACGACGTTGTTCTTCCGACCAACCAGCAAAGTGAGGACCAGAGACGGGTTGCTACATACTATAGTGAACCATAAGATGCGGAGGCAATCGTTCAGAAGCCGATGGAGATTCAGACCCGCTCCTAGTGAGAGATCAAGGCACCGACCAAACAGTTCTTCACATTTTTACCAGATTCTTGCAGTTACGGTTCCGGTCATAATGTAGAGGGAGAAGAGACAAAAGCGAAGAGATGAAGAGATGACGTTTCCGACGCTGGAATCCCACTGACGGTGAGCGACGGACCGAGGGAGACTGGAGTGAGATTGGTGCCAAAATTTTCCCTTTCTCTCTTTAGGTCAGAAATTAGATCTGAATCCATCTCAATTGTTTATTTAACCTTAATGTGATGTTTAGTTTTAGAAAAATATTAATATAATGCAGTTAGTAAATTATAATATTGCTAATATTGTAAATCTAATAATTATAATATTTTTTATATAAATATAATATACTTTATTTATAAGTGTTTTACAAATTATAATAGTGAACTTTATTCATGACATTATTGATATATATTATACATATTGTTTATAAATTTTGTTAGTGCACTTTATTCATAATCCTATTTGTTCATATAAATGAAAATTAATATTTTTTGTTATTAATATAATATATATATATTTAATCTATTTAATAAATCACTTAATAGATCATATCGATCTTCAAACCGATTAATCGATGATTTTAAATTTATATTGTCTATCGATTCAACTCCTTCTTTATCGTGTTTGATCACATAAACACTTACATAAATTTCCATTGTTAGGTGTAATAGAAACTACCATGAGAGGGTAGCATGATTCTTGGAAATATTGAAGCTGAGGTAAATATTCATTAATTTGTTTTTAGAAAAAAGTTTATGATAAATTAAAATTGTGATTCGTTCAAGTACACTGTAAAGAATAATGACATTAGAAATATAAAAATAGACAAATAGGGAGAAAGAAAAAATAAAAATGTTTGGCCACAAACAATAAAATAATTATTGTGCACAAATGTTTTCAAGATGTGCCATAATTTTTAAAACCGATCCACGGTCATTCCAAAATAAATTTCTGATAGTGTCATATATATACATATAAGTATTTGTTATCATTTTATTGTTACATTTTAGATACTTAAACTCATTATTACATATGGGTCACTTATAGTATTGACTAATGCATTCTTTTCATCTTTGGAATTAGCGAATGAATCTAGACCATCTGACATTGGCGAATGTATATGGGTCATTCGACAATGACTAATCCATTTGAGCCACTGATAGTTATAAGAATCGCATTTATACCATATAAGGCACTGAGTAATGCAATTAATCCATCTCAGGTATTAAGTAATACATATTGGCCATCTTGTATTGACTAATGCATATGAGAATCTAGAATTAACTAATACATTTGGGCCACCTCTGATATTGATTAATGAAATTAGACTATCTCTTATATTGACGAATGAATATAGGCCATTCGACATTGAATATTTGATCTGGGGTATCCGGAATTCACGAATGTATCTAAGCCATCTGACATTGACGAATGCATCTGTGACCTCTAGTATTGCCAAGTGTATCTAGATCATCCGTCATCGACGAGTGCATTTGATCCATCCGACATTGACGAGTGCATCTAGGCCATCCAACGTCAGCAAATACATATAGGTCATTAGATATCTACCAATGCATCTAGGCAATTTGATATTGACAAATGTATATATTAAGATGTCTTAGGGAAACTCTAGATTAGAGAGGAGATAGAATATTTGTGAATTATGGAGATTTGTTAAGTTATATTAAATGGGTGGTGTAAGGAAATATAATATTGAATAAAAGGACAATTTTAATGTATAATAATGATTTAAAGAAATAAGATTAACACAAAATAAAATTTATTCTATAAAATAAAATGTTGCAAATTAAATAATAATGAAAAGTTTGTTAAATTTCAAAGATTTTTTTTATCTTAATTTTACATTTTAAATAATACGAGAAAATATTTTAAATATATAAATTTGTTATTTTAATCGGGTACTTCTATCACTTTTTAGATCTTGTATATTTATTTTAATAGGAATATTTGTGGATTGTTTTGATTATTATAGGTAATATGCTCACTTATTATCTGTTATAGTGTAATAACTATAATATTTATAGTATAGAGAAAAGAATAAAATGTTGGGTTGAAAAAAAATAAATTAATGCGAGTTCAAGGAGTTGAAACCCTCACCCCCTTTAGTCTATTGTCTTGGAATCAAGCCTTCACACCAAGTCTTCAAGAAAGTAGTACGAACCTCTCGTTTAACCCAAGCCTAAACCTAAACTAATTTAAGTCATGCTCTTTTATATATTTTAATTATTTATTCATGTTACTATTTTAAATGCCTCAAATTGTTTTCTAAAATCAGTAAAAAATAGAAAATAGTTTTAAATAATTTTGTAAACAAAATTATGAATTATTTTTATTTTAAAACTAATTTGAAATAAATTGAGTATTATTACACCAAAAAATATAGAGAAAAACTACAACGATTTTTATATTTTATTTGTCCATTCAATGTATTAATATTGAACTTTGGAATACTTTCAGATTTTAATCATTTTTGTCCTCTCAATCGACATGTATGACATTAAATAATTTTTATAGCCTTTTATTTTATAATGGATATTCTAAATGAGCGCATCTAGCATATTTTTTCACAGTAGCAATGTCACTATAATGACTTCATTGAGTTTACCGCCATAGAACTCAATAGTTACACCTAGTTGAATGTTTAAAAATAGAACAGGCATGGTTCGCTAGTAGGCTAGAAATTGGATCTCAAAAATAGGTGTTGGATTATTAAATAAATGATAATAAATTTTATGTTTTAAAAGATCAATTATTTTGGAGTAGAGATCGTTCATTTGGAAAAATGTATGTGTCATAGTAAATATTAATTTATTTTTTATACTTTTGATAAAAAGATTAAAACAAAAAATTAACAATAATTATATTTTATCAATATAATATATATATAAATATAGACATAAATATATCTATTTATGTAAATATATATATGCATATCACATCATTGAAACAAATAATAATTACTTTTATTACCAATTAATTTGAGAGTAATCATGTGATATATTTTTAATATTAATTAATATTTAATATATAATTTTAATTGTTTAAAAAATAATTAATTTGAAATTAATATAATGAAATAAAAAAATTAATAACTAATATAGAATTAACTTCTTTTTTTTTACTAATTGTTATAAAATAATTTATTTCCGTTGATTATAATATTTAATAATTAATAAATAATTGTTATACAAAAGAAATATATTTTATACCTATAACTAATTTATTTATAAAAAAAAAATATGTGTATATTTTTGCCATGATGGTCTATATAGAAACTAAGTGTTTATGTTTTGCATTGTCTCTATTAATGTGCTTTGACCGTTCTATATCAACAACGCTTCCTTCAACTGCCTTGTGAATGTTTGTAACCTTCTAAATATTTGTGTTCTTAGACAATCCTAGTTTTAGGAGCTTATGATTCATCATTTTTTTACTATCCTTAATATAAAAGGAGAAAATCCGAGTTTTTCTTGAATCATATTTTTTAAGTCTTGCAAAATAACCAATAAAGTTGTAAAGGTAATTTTGTTTTAATGTATAGCATTCATGAATTTTATTGTAATTTTTATTATTTGATGAAGTAAAATTAAATTAGTTGAAATGTATTGTTCATGGTTAGAAATTGAAATTAAATTTATGATATTCTAATTAAATTTTATAAGAAGACACATATATCATATATTCAATCTTATTCAGTCATAAAATAATTAAGGATTTATGAGGGACTCCAAATAATATGTTCTCTAATATAAAATTTTATAAAAAGTTATTTCTTTATAACTTATACGGTAATATTAAAAATTCAAATTATTATAAAAAGATAAACTTAAAATTTTTAGATGTATACAAAAGTATACCACCAAAAGACAATTTAAACTCTTGAAACAATAATTGGTGTTTCTATATCTAAAAAATAAATTGAAACTCTCACATGTGCCAACATTATTTAACACCAAGAGTTTCTAAAATTCAAATTAAAGCACACTGATATAGGGCTACAAATGAGCCAAGTTCCACTCGAACTTATTTAAGCTCAAGCTCGACTCGATTTAGTATTTATTAGCTCGACTCGAACTCGAGCTCGAACGAGTTTATAAATTTGAGCTCGAGCTCGACTCGACTATTTACTTATAATCTCGGCTAGACTCGAAATGCTCGAACTCAAGCTCGAACTCAAACTAAAATTTATTTTCAAAATAAAAATATCAAATTTTCATACATATTCCACATTGAAAACATAATATTTTAAAATGAAAATATAAAAAAATCATAACTATTTAAAATTCCAAAAATATGATAATCCAAATACACCATGACTAATCAAAATTCTAAAATATAAAATTTCAAAATCAAAGTACAAAACTATATAAATTGTTTGACCATTCAATATATTAATATATTTTAAGTCACATTCTTTAATATTACACAAATGCAACTACATGCATTTAATAATATGAAATGTTTAAGTTTAAAAATAATTAATATTAAAAATACATGTTAAAACAAATCACTAAAAATTAACTTACTTTAAGAGTAGATATCAACAAAAACAAATCCACCTGTTTTCTATTTAATATTATTATATATATTTAAATTAACTTATTTATAACAAGAATATATTAATTTTTTTATATATTATAATATATTATTAATCTTTTAAATTAATTTTTTCTCTCAACATATTATATATAATATATACTAACCTTTTTTTTTATCTCTTCATAATATATATATATATATATATATAATATACTAACCTTCTTTTATCTTTTATTATATATAATATATTAAAATTTTCTATATCTTTCAATATTATATATAATATAATATTGTCTAACATTTTTTCTATTATCAATTTATCCCTAAAATAAATTGTAAACCATTATATATTATAGATTTTTCTATATTTATCCAACACTTTGATGCCCCTAAAATTATTTTGTTTTTGACTAATTGATCAATATATGTAATAGTGTTTTTCTATATACGATCAATAAAAGCACAAATTTCTCATAATACAAAAAAAAAAATTAAGGTTATCTAAAAGTAAGAACAATAGTTATAGTAGAAATGAAAATATATTTTAATATACCTGTAGGCTTCTTGTGAATGAATGAGAGAAATAATGTAGATAAGAGATAACATAAAAAAAATGTAATAACCTATTATGACTTAGTGAATAGAATGATGTAGACGAAAGAAGAATAAATGATGAAGACGGAAAAAGAAGAAGAAATGATGAAGACGGAGGAAGAAGAAGAAATGGTGAAACGAAAGAAAGTAGAAAAAAAAGAGTTGAAGAGTCACTTAGGAGTTATGATTGATACATTTGAAATTAGGGTTTTGTTTTATGACAATTGAATATAATAATGTGGATAGTGAGCCTTCTACATGGGCTTTGAAAAGAGAGAGGGAAAAAAAACTGTTTTAAATTTTAATATAAAATAAATATATATATTTTATATTATTAGGCTCGAAAAATCTCGATAAGCCATCGAGCAAACATTATATGAGCTCGAGCTCGGCTCGAATATTAAACGAGTCGGCTCGAGCTCGGCACGAAATCGATCAAGTCATGCTCAAGTCGAGCTTTGACCGAGCGGCTCGCGAGTAACTTACGAGCGACTTGAATCATTTGGAGGCCTACTCTCATTCAAGTTTGTTCAATGCACCCACCTTTATCGATAAACAATTTTCATAAATGAAAGTCATATTTCCACTAATTATAACTTAATGAACCATACAAATCATACATTCGAACCACCACGAGTTTTAATACATTTAATGTCACAAATTAACCCAACCCAACCAATAAACAATCCATTATTAATGAATATAGTGTTGGAGTTTCGACCATGGTACTTGTTGAAGTAATAATAAATAAAACATATAATTAAAGAATCCATACTTTTTAGAGGAGACTAGAAGGACACACAAAAAATTAGGAATATTTTTTTTATTTTTTTATAAAAAAAAAGATCAGTTTTATCAATTTTGGGATAAAAAAAATGAATTATGAAATTGTTGGAGGAGTAACAATTTAGTGAGAGAAATGAATGTTCTTCTTACTATAGGTGAGATTATTATGTTTGTATGTATTATATATATATATATATATATATATATATATATATTTTTTTTTTTATAGATGATGATGTTGTTGAGGTTTATGTATTTTGATGATGGTAAAACTTTGTTATGTGAGAATATTGTGTAGTCAATTATTCTGGATATAATGAATTTTTAAGAGGCGTATGCGTCTCATTTTTGTTTTGTCTAAAGAGTTTTTTCATTGTGAAATTTGTGTTTTATTACTCGTTTTGACTTGACGAGATTGGTTGATTTTTATAGATATTTAAATGTGACACAAAATTTAGAAAATAATATTCTGTATTGTTAATTCAGGTGACTTTAAATTCTAAATTTTTACATTTATTAATTATTGATTTAAATATTCAAAATAAATAAATTAGCGTAAAATATCAACTTATTTAAAAAATATATATTTTTGAGAAGAAATAAAATGAGAAAACATAATATATATATATATATATATATATAATTTATTAAAATTTGTTTTATTATTAATTATACAACTAATACAATACTATTATTATGTAAAAGAAATTATGAATAGATAATAAATTATTATTTTTTAATTATAAATTATATATATGATTAATTGAAATATATATAAATATATTTATATATTCACAAAATCCCCCATTAAAATCATAGTAATAGTTTTTATTTATTAGGAATAATAATTATTTTTTCAAATAAAATATTATTTTAAGTATTATTTTTATATATTATTTAATATTTGTTGAAATATATATATATATTAAGTATTTTAAGTAACTTTAATCACTAAAAGAAAAATAATTAAATTAAAATTAATATAATAAATTTTAATAAGATAAGTAATTGATGAAGGATTAATTTCGTTTTTATACTTTTGTAAAAAATATTAAAAGAAAAAATATAGAATAATAATATATTATTAATATATATATATATATATATATATTTATATTATTTCATTGGAAAAATAATAAATACTTTTATTATAAATTAATTTTAAAGTAATATTGTGATGTATTATTAATATTAAATTAAAAATATATAAAGTATATTTCATATATAATTTTAATCGTTTCAAAAATAATTAATTTGAATTAATATAATAAATTAAAAAAAAGATTAATAACTAATATATAATTCATTTTTTACTTATTGTGATAATATAATTAATTTTTATCGATTATAATATTGAATAATAAATAAATAATTGTAATAAAAAAATATTTTATACCTACTACTAATATATTTATAAAGGACACATGCCTATATTTCCGTGTATGATAGTCTATATAGAATAAGTTTTATATAATTTCCAATCTTTCACTAAGAAAGGGACATGGATTTAATCAATTCATGGATGAGCTATTTAAATCAGCCTTAGTCACTTATAGCATCCTTGAATAATGTATATGGGTCATCTATATCATTAACTAATGCATTTGTTCCATCTTTGGAATTAGCGAATGAATCTAAGCAATTCAGAATTGACGAATACATTAATGAATGCAGTTGGGTCATTCGTTAATGACTAATGCATTTGTTCTATGTAGGTGTGTGACTAATTATATCGTTCCATCTTTGTTCTATATTGACTAATCTCGGTGATGGTCTATATAGAACTAAGGATTTTGGTGTGTGTCTCTTCTATTATCTTTTTCCACCGTGGTATTCCATCCTCTTCTCCATGCCCAAATATTATTTTCTATGTTTGCTTGTAATCTTTTAAAAAAATTAATTTATTTGTGTTTTTAAAGGTGGCTAATTTTTGGAGCTTAGAGTTTTGGTGAGTGTCTCTTCTATTATATGTCCTAGATGCATTATTAATGTACTAGTGACCCAAATGCATTAGTAAATGTGGATGTCCTAGATATTCTATCTCCTCTGAGATTTAGAGTTGCCCTAAGACAAATTTGTCAATGTCGGATGACCCAGATACATTCGTGGATGTCAGATGGCTTAAATGCATTCATCAATGTCGGATGGCCTAGATGCACTCGTCGATGTTGAATAACAAGGATGCACTCGTTGATGTCGGATGGCCTAGATACACTCGTCGATGTTGAATAACAAGGATGCACTCGTTGATGAAGGATCACCTAGATGTACTCGTTGATACTGAATGACCCAGATGCACTCGTTGGTGTCGAATGGCCTAGATGGATTCATCAATGCTGAATGGCTCAAATGCATTCGTCAATATTAGATGGCCTAAATCTATTAGTAAACATTGGATAGCCCAAATTCATTGGTTAAAGCTAAAGATGGCACAATTACATTAGTCAATGCTTGAGGTGACCCAAATATATTAGTCAATGATAGATGCCCACGCATTTATCAATGCGTGATGGCCCAAATGCATTACTCAATACTAGAGATGGCTCAATCGTATTAATATTTGTCAGATTGCCTATATGCATTCAATACACAAATGTGCATTAGTCAATGTCGGTTGGACGATATGCATTCGTCAATGTCGAATGACATAAATTCATTTGCTAATGCCAAAGATGGAAGGTATGCATAGTCAATTCTAGAGGTGACCCAAATACATTAGTCAATACTACATTTCTGGAATTTCTCAGATGCATTAGTCAATACATGATGGTATATGCATTAAACAATTTTAGAGATGGACCAATTGCATTATTCAATGTTAGATGGCCAAGATGCATTTGTCAATATTAGATGACCCAAATGTTCTATCGTCTCTCTTATAGATTTAGAGTTGTCTCCAAGACAACTTAATAACTTCTTTATTAACCATAATATTCAATTATATTCATTAAATCTCCACCATGACTTATATACTTTAAGATGTTCAATTAAGCATTAACATTAACCATTAAGCATTAAGAATTAACCTAATAATTAATCATGAAGCATTAATCATTAAGCATAAGCATTAAGCATTAAGCATTAAGCATTAAGCATTAAGCATTAAGCATTAAGCATTAAGCATTAAGCATTAAGCATTAAGCATTAAGCATTAAGCATTAAGCATTAAGCATTAAGCATTAAGCATTAAGCATTAAGCATTAAGCATTAAGCATTAAGCATTAAGCATTAAGCATTAAGCATTAAGCATTAAGCATTAAGCATTAAGCATTAAGCATTAAGCATTAAGCATTAAGCATTAAGCATTAAGCATTAAGCATTAAGCATTAAGTATTAAGCATTAAGCATTAAGCATTAAGCATTAAGCATTAAGCATTAAGCATTAAGCATTAAGCATTAAGCATTAAGCATTAAGCATTAAGCATTAAGCATTAAGCATTAAGTATGAAGCATTAAGCATTAAGCATTAAGCATTAAGCATTAAGCATTAAGCATTAAGCATTAAGCATTAAGCATTAAGCATTAAGCATTAAGCATTAAGCATTAAGCATTAAGCATTAAGCATTAAGCATTAAGCATTAAGCATTAAGCATTAAGCATTAAGCATTAAGCATTAAGCATTAAGCATTAAGCATTAAGCATTAAGCATTAAGCATTAAGCATTAAGCATTAAGCATTAAGAATTAAGCATTAAGCATTAAGCATTAAGCATTAAGCATTAAGCATTAAGCATTAAGCATTAAGCATTAAGCATTAAGCATTAAGCATTAAGCATTAAGCATTAAGCATTAAGCATTAAGCATTAAGCATTAAGCATTAAGAATAAAGCATTAAGCATTAAGCATTAAGCATTAAGCATTAAGCATTAAGCATTAAGCATTAAGCATTAAGCATTAAGCATTAAGCATTAAGCATTAAGCATTAAGCATTAAGCATTAAGCATTAAGCATTAAGAATTAAGCATTAAGCATTAAGCATTAAGCATTAAGCATTAAGCATTAAGCATTAAGCATTAAGCATTAAGCATTAAGCATTAAGCATTAAGCAAGAAGCATGAAGCATGAAGCATGAAGCATGAAGCATTAAGCATTAAGAATTAAGCATTAAGCATTAAGCATTAAGCATTAAGCATTAAGCATTAAGCATTAAGCATTAAGCATTAAGCATTAAGAATTAAGCGTTAAGCGTTAAGCGTTAAGCGTTAAGCGTTAAGCGTTAAGCGTTAAGCGTTAAGCGTTAAGCATTAAGCAATAAGCATTAAGCATTAAGAATTAAGCATTAAGAATTAAGCATTAAGCAATAAGCATTAAGCATTAAGCATTAAGCGTTAAGCGTTAAGCATTAAGCATTAAGCATTAAGCATTAAGCATTAAGCATTAAGCATTAAGCATTAAGCATTAAGCATTAAGCATTAAGCATTAAGCATTAAGAATTAAGCATTAAGCATTAAGCATTAAGCATTAAGCATTAAGCATTAAGCATTAAGCATTAAGCATTAAGCATTAAGCATTAAGCATTAAACATTAAGCATTAAGCATTAAGAATTAAGCATTAAGCATTAAGCATTAAGCATTAAGCATTAAGCATTAAGCATTAAGCATGAAGCATTAAGCATTAAGCATTAAGCATTAAGCATTAAGCATTAAGCATTAAGCATTAAGCATTAAGCATTAAGCATTAAGCATTAAGCATTAAGCATTAAGCATTAAGCATTAAGCATTAAGCATTAAGCATTAAGCATTAAGCATTAAGCATTAAGCATTAAGCATTAAGCATTAAGCATTAAGCATTATGCACTAAGCATTAAGCATTAAGCACTAAGCATTAAGCATTAAGCACTAAGCATTAAGAATTAAGAATTAAGCATTAAGCATTAAGCATTAAGCATTGATGCAGTGCGAGTCGAAGAGGCGTTTATGCGAAAGTTGCAGCATCCGAAAATATCACGCAAGTGTCAGATTTCGACGATTGCCTAGTGTTTTTCGGGCGGAAACGTGGTGCTGTGAAGAAGTCATGGCTTTGCCATGAGGTATGATGGTTTAAGGCCATCTGACGACGTTTAGGGGCTCAAAATCGCATTTTTATTAGTTTCGGGTGTTTTTTGCAATTTATTAAAAGTTGTTTATTTCTTTTGCAAGCTAGGGTTTGAGTATTTAAAGAATCTTAAAACACTTTATTATGGGAAGATTATTAATCAGAAAACGAGGTTTCCTTAATATCTATCAACTTTCGGTATTCGTAAGAATCAACGAATCTTGATAAAGGTTCATCCTAACCACGCAAGCTGCATCAATTGGTATCAGTTTCCAGTCGACCCTGAGGTATGCCGCCCCGAAGACAGCCGCACAACCCTACCCCTGGTGCTGATGATGGTGACCTTGATGAGTTGCGACGTGAAAACGCTGAGTTTCGCCGTGATAACGACGATTTGAGGCGGCAGGTTGAATGGTTGACGCAATGGATGGATGCATCTATGCACATGCACCACCCTGAAGATGATGTTACGGTGACAGATGAAAACCCTCTCGGTGGTCTTCAGAATCGATCCCCTGAACGCCCCAATCATCGCTGGGAGCAGGCTTTTAGGGTGGACATCCCTAAGTTCGATGGTAGTCTACCACCGGAAGAGTTTATTGATTGGCTTTCTCAGGTTGAAGAGATTCTGGATTTCAAGTAAGTTCCTGCAGATCGTCGTGTACCCCTTGTTACGATCCGCTTACATGCTCGTGCACAAGCATGGTGGCAGCAGTTGAAACAGACACGTGTTCGTCATGGTAAGGCAAAGCTCACGAATTGGGACAAATTCAGGAAGCATATTAGGGCTGCGTTTCTACCATATAATTACGAACGTAACCTGTACCAGCGGTTCCAAAATCTTCGTCAGGGTTCTCGTTCCGTGGATGACTATTCCACTGAGTTTTACACCTTTGTGGCTCGTGTTGACCTGTCTAAGTCCCCTCTCCAGTTGGTTTCTCGCTATATTGGTGGTCTTGGCCTCCAGTTACAGGATATTTTGAATATGTTTGATCCCTTGACTGTTTCTGAGGCACATCAGCGCGCTTCACAGGCTGAGAAACAGCTAGCCAGGCGCGGTTCGGGTAGCTTTGGAAAACAGGTTGTCCCCACTAGTGGCATTGGTTCTTTTTCCCAGCCGGCCCATCCCACCCCAGCCCCCCCTCGCAGCACTACAGCCCCCCCGCAGGGACGTCCCGGTGGCTTGCGTTGTTTCAATTGTGGTGAAGTTGGCCATTGCCAAGCAGAGTGTTGCAACCCAAAGTCCACCAATCGTGGTCTTTTTACTGAGGTGGATGATCCTGACTCTGCTCTTCCTTCAGATTCAGCCCCAGTGTATGATGTTTATGATGATGAGGCAGCGGAGGAGTATGTTTCTGGTGATGTTTGCCCCTTTTTGGTGATTCGTCGATCATGTTTAACCCCTCGTGCTCCTGCCAACGAGTGGTTACGCAATAATCTGTTCCATTCCACTTGTACCATCGGTGGCAAAGTTTGCACCTTCATCATTGATGCTGGGAGTTGTGAGAATGTGATTTCTGAGGTTGCAGTTTCGAAGCTGGGTCTGTCCACTGAACCTCACCCCAAGCCTTATCGCCTGTCCTGGCTGAGTCAAGGTACGGATGTTACAGTTTCCAAGCGCGTACTTGTTAATTTTTCCATTGGTTCCCATTATCGTGATGCTGTATATTGTAATGTGGTTCCTATGGATGCTTGTCACCTTTTACTTGGTCGCCCTTGGCAGTTTGATCATTCTGTTATACATGATGGGCGTGCTAATACCTACACGTTCTTATTTCATGGTACCAAGATTGTGTTGATGCCAAATCAGCCCAAGAAGGGTGCTGCCCCCACTCATCATGCGTCCCCCCTGCCACCTTGTTGTCTCGGGGTCCTTTTCAGACCGCCATGGTCGAATCTGGCATGGTGTTTGCTCTATTTTGTTCGCTGATTACCTGTGGTGCTAGTTCTGAGGTGCCTATTCTAGTGCAGCCGTTGTTACAGGAGTTTGCAGATGTTTTTCCTGAGAATCTGCGTTGTGCCTTGCCTCCTTTGCGTGATATCCAGCATCACATTGACTTGGTTCCAGGTGCTGCCCTACCCAACCGTCCTCATTACCGCATGAGTCCCAAAGAACATGAAGAGATGCGTAGACAGGTGGAGGACTTGCTGGCTAAGGGACACATTCGAGAGAGCCTTAGTCCCTGTGTTGTCCCGGCCCTTCTTACCCCAAAAAAGGATGGGTCTTAGCGTATGTGCATTGATAGTCGTGCTATCAACAAGATTACAGTGCGTTATCGATTTCCTATTCCCCGGTTGGATGACTTGTTGGATCAGTTGGGTGGTGCTTCTGTGTTTAGCAAACTGGATCTCAAGAGTGGATACCATCAGATTCGTATTCGCATGGGGGATGAGTGGAAGACTGCCTTTAAGACTCGTAAGGGCTTATATGAGTGGCTGGTTATGCCGTTTGGTCTGTCGAATGCTCCTAGCACCTTTATGCGTGTGATGAACCAGGCTCTTCGCCCTTTCATTGGGAAGTTTGTAGTCATTTACTTCGACGACATCTTGATTTACAGTGACAGCGAGGTAGCACACCTCTCCCATCTTCGTGAGGTGTTATCTGTTCTCCGGCGTGACAAGTTCTATGCTGCTTCCTCGAAGTGCACATTTCTTACTGATTCTACCCAGTTCCTCGGTTATGTGGTGTCTCGGGAGGGCCTGAAAGTGGACCCGAGTAAGGTACTGACTGTCAATCAGTGGCCCCACCCCTCTTCGATCACTGAAGTTCGCAGTTTTCATGGCTTGGCTTCCTTCTATCGGCGTTTTATTCCTCACTTCAGCAGTGTTACAGCTCCTATCACTGATTGTATGAAGGGGGTTAAGTTCTTCTGGACGGATGATGCCGAGGCTGCCTTTGTTGAGATCAAGCACCGACTCACTTCAGCCCCTATTTTGGTTCTTCCTGATTTTTCCCAGCCATTTGAACTACATTGTGATGCTTCGAAATTGGGTATTGGGGCTGTACTTAGCCAATCTGGGCGTCCAGTTGCTTATTTTAGTGAGAAACTGTCTAGCGCTAAACTTCGTTTCAGTACCTATGATATTGAGTTCTATGCTATTGTCCAGGCAGTCAAACACTGACGTCATTATTTATTTCAGCGGGAGTTTGTCTTATATACGGATCATGATTCCCTCAAGCATCTTGGTGGTCAGGACAAGATTTCTCATCGTCATGCTTCGTGGGTCTCTTATTTACAGCAATTTACTTTTGTGATTAAACACAAGGCTGGTGTGTCTAATCGCGTGGCCGATGCTTTGAGTCGTCGTCATGGGCTGTTGGCGGAGATGCGTGTCCATGTACCCGGCTTTGATTCGTTTGTGGACCTCTATCGTGATGATCTTTTCTTTTCTCAGGTCCTCATTCGCATCCAACAGGGGGATTCGAGGGACTTTGTCTTGGAGGATGGGTTCCTTTTCCGCGGTGTGCAGCTGTGCATTCCAGATTGCAGCCTACGTTTGAGGATGATTCAGGAACTCCACAAAGAAGGCCATGTTGGGCGTGATCGTACCTTCCAGCTTCTTGCAGCTTCTTATTTCTGGCCTTCGATGCGCAAAGAGGTGGGGAGTTTTGTTGCTCGCTGTCGTGTTTGTCAGTTGGCTAAGGGCGCTTCGACTAATGCCGGGTTATACTTGCCTCTGCCTATTCCCACTCAACCATGGTCTGATGTCAGTATGGATTTTGTCCTTGGGCTGCCACGTACCTAGCGTGGTTCTGATTCGATTTTTGTGGTGGTTGACCAATTCTCGAAGATGGTTCATTTCATTTCCTGCAAGAAAACCTCTGATGTTGTGGCTGTTGCACAGCTTTATTTTAGGGATGTGTATCGCCTTCATGGACTTCCTGCCTCCTTAGTTTTTGATCGGGACACTTGCTTTGTGAGTCACTTTTGGAGGAGTCTTTGGCGTTTGGTTAATACTCAACTGAATTTTAGCAGTGCCTATCACCCGCAAACTGATGGCCAAACTGAAGTTGTTAATAGGTCTTTAGGGAACCTTCTGCGCAATTTAGTTGGGGATCATCCTAAGGCTTGGGATCTGAAGCTTCCTCAGGCCGAGTTTGCTCACAATCATGCTGTTAATCGCTCCACTGGTTTCAGTCCTTTCCATGTGATTTACGGGCTGTCTCCGCGTGCTCCTCTTGATTTGTTAGCGCTGCCCAGCAAGGTGCGTCCTCATTCCACTGCTGCGGATTTTGTTGGTCAGTTGGCTCAGGTTCATCAGACCACTCATGACCGCTTGGTTGCTGCTACTGCCAAGTACAAGGAGAAGGCTGATTCGAGAAGGCGTGCTGTTGATTTTGAAGTTGGTGACTTTGTGTGGGCTATTCTGACTAAGGATCGTTTTCTAGCTCATGAATATAGCAAGCTTGCTGCTAAGAAGATTGGTCCTGTTGAGATTGTGGAGAAGATCAACCCCAATGCTTATCGTTTACGCCTTCCCAGCCATGTGCGTACCTCTGATGTGTTCAATGTGAAGCATCTTGTTCCTTTTGTGGGTGAGTCTTCTTCTGATGAGGATGATGCGGTTCCAGATTCGAGGACGAATCTTTTCTACCCTAGGGGGAATGATGCGGTGCGAGTCGAAGAGGCGTTTATGCGAAAGTTGCAGCATCCGAAAATATCTCGCAAGTGTCAGATTTCGACGATTGCCTAGTGTTTTTCGGGCGGAAACGTGGTGCTATGAAGAAGTCATGGCTTTGCCATGAGGTATGATGGTTTAAGGCCATCTGACGACGTTTAGGGGCTCAAATCGCATTTTTATTAGTTTCGGGTGTTTTTTGCAATTAATTAAAAGTTGTTTATTTCTTTTGCAAGCTAGGGTTTGAGTATTTAAAGAATCTTAAAACACTTTGTTATGGGAAGATTATTAATCAGAAAACGAGGTTTCCTCAATATCTATCAACTTTCGGTATTCGTAAGAATCAACGAATCTTGATAAAGGTTCATCCTAGCCACGCACGCTGCATCAAGCATTAAGCATTAAGCATTAAGCATTAAGCATTAAGCATTAAGCATTAAGCATTAAGCATTAAGAATTAAGCATTAAGCACTAAGCACTAAGCACTAAGCATTAAGCATTAAGCACTAAGCATTAAGCATTAAGCATTAGGCATTAAGCATTAAGCATTAAGCATTAAGCATTAAGCATTAAGCATTAAGCATTAAGCATTAAGCATTAAGCATTAAGCATTAAGCATTAAGCATTAAGCATTAAGCATTAAGCATTAAGCATTAAGCATTAAGCATTAAGAATTAAGCATTAAGCATGAAGCATGAAGCATGAAGCATGAAGCATTAAGCATTAAGCATTAAGCATTAAGCATTAAGCATTTAGCATTAAGCATTAAGCATTAAGCATTAAGCATTAAGCATTAAGCATTAAGAATTAAGCATTAAGCATTAAGCATTAAGAATTAAGCATTAAGCATTAAGCATTAAGCATTAAGCATTAAGCATTAAGCATTAAGCATTAAGCATTAAGTATTAAGCATTAAGCATTAAGCATTAAGCATTAAGCATTAAGCATTAAGCATTAAGCATTAAGCGTTAAGCGTTAAGCGTTAAGCGTTAAGCGTTAAGCGTTAAGCGTTAAACATTAAGCGTTAAGCATTAAGCATTAAGCATTAAGCAATAAGCATTAAGCATTAAGCATTAAACATTAAGCAATAAGCATTAAGCATTAAGCATTAAGCATTAAGCATTAAGCATTAAGCATTAAGTATTAAGCATTAAGCATTAAGCATTAAGCATTAAGCATTAAGCATTAAGCATTAAGCATTTATCATTAAGCATTTATCATTAAGCATTAAGCATTAAGCATTAAGCAT